>NW_007726145.1:224135-224594 GCF_000696425.1 Galeopterus variegatus | reverse complement strand
ACCTGAAAAAAAAAAAAATGTAGCAGAACTTGCCGAACTGAAGAAGTTATTCAGTGAAATAAAAAACACAATGGAGAGTTTAACCAGCAGGATAATCGCGTTGCTCTGATACTGTGTGAATCACTCAACTCTCTGAGCATCAGTGTTCTCATGTAAAAGTAGTAATAATGTGATCCGTATTTCATAGCTTCATGAGGATTCATTGCACTCATTGATGTGAAAGGTCACTGTAGCACATCAGTGCAACAAGCATGGCTTGAGAGCCTGCTATGGGTCAAACTCTGTGCAAGATGCTGGAATTACAGAAGTGAGTTGGTGAGCTCAAAGGGCTTTCGGTTTGATGGACAGGACCTATATGTAAACCAGACCCACTAAAATAAAAAAAATAACACAATGGAGAGTTTAACCAGCAGGATAGCAGAAGTTGAAGAGAGAACCTCTGAACTTGAAGATGGACTG
>NW_007726145.1:223673-224089 GCF_000696425.1 Galeopterus variegatus | reverse complement strand
AAAAAAAGAAAGAACGAAAAAAGAATTGAAAACATTGAAGAAAATCTAAGAGAGACATTAGACAACCTTAAGCGCTCAAATATCTGAGTCATGGGTATTCCAGAAGGGGGGGAAAAAAGAGAATGTACTGAAAACATATTCAACAAAATAGTGGCAGAAAACTTCCCAGGCATAGGAAAAATCATAGATCTTCAGATCCAGCAAGCTCAACAATCTCCAAACGTATTCAACCCCAAAAGGTCTTCTCCAAGACATGTTATAGTCAAATTGGCAAAACTCAAAGACAAAGAGAGAATCTTAAAAGCTGCAAGAGAGAAGCATCAAAACACCTATAAGGGAGCCCAATCAGGCTAACATCAGACTTTTCATCACAAACCCTAGAAGCCAGAAAGGAATGGGATGATATATTCAAAATA
>NW_007726145.1:221989-222673 GCF_000696425.1 Galeopterus variegatus | reverse complement strand
ACTATAAACAACTATATGCCAACAAATTTGAAAATCTAGAGGAAATGGATAAATTTTTGGACACACACAAGCTCCCAAAACTGAACCATGAAGACGTAGAAAATTTGAACAGACCAGTTACAATAAAAGAGATTGAAGCTGTTATCAGAAGGCTCCCAACAAGGAAAAGTCCAGGACCAGATGGATTCACAGCAGAATTTTACCAAACATTCAAAGAGGAATTGACACCTATTCTTTACAAACTGTTCCAAAAGATTGAATCAGACGCAAATCTCCCAAACTCATTCTATGAAGCAATCATCATCTTGATATCAAAACCAAGTAAAGATATAACCAAAAAAGAAAACTACAGGCTGATATCCTTGATGAATATAGATGCAAAAATCCTCACTAAAATACTAGCAAACAGAATACAACAACACATACGTAAAATTATTCACCACGATCAAGTGGGATTTATTCCAGGGATGCTAGGTTGGTTCAACATACGCAAATCAATAAATGTGATACACCATATTGATAAAGCCAAACACAAGGACCACATGATCATCTCTATAGATGCTGAAAAAGCATTTGATAAAATTAGCCATTCATTCATGACAAAGACCCTCTATAAGTTAGGTATAGATGGAAAGTATCTCAACATAATTAAAGCCATATATGATAACCCCACCGCCAATATCA
>NW_007726145.1:220452-221023 GCF_000696425.1 Galeopterus variegatus | reverse complement strand
GATTGGAAAAGAAGAAGTCAAGCTATCCCTGTTTGCAGATGACATGATCCTATATATTGAAAAGCCTAAAGCCTCTACAAAAAAACTCTTGGAATTGATAAATGATTTCAGTGCAGTAGCAGTATACAAAATCAACACACAAAAATCAGTAGTATTTCTTTTCTCCAACAGTGAACATGCAGAAAGATAAGTCAAGAAAGCCGGCCCATTTACAATAGCCACCAAAAAAATAAAATACTTAGGAATTGAGCTAACAAAGGATGTGAAAAATCTCTATAATGAGAACAACAAACCACTACTGAGAGGAATTAGAGAAGATGCAAAAGATGGAAAGATATCCCATGCTCTTGGATTGGAAGAATCAACATAGTGAAAATGGCCATACTACCCAAAGTGATATACAAATTCAATGCAATCCCCATCAAAATTCCAATGACATTTTTCTCAGAAATGGAAAGAACTGTAAAGACATTTGCATAGAATAATAAAAGACCACACATAGCCAAAACGATGCTGAGCAAAAAAAATACAGCTGGAGGCATAACACTACCTGACTTTAAGCTATACTACA
>NW_007726145.1:216539-219895 GCF_000696425.1 Galeopterus variegatus | reverse complement strand
GCCTCTATGGAAAATGGTATGGAGGTACCTCAAACAATTGCAGATAGATCTGCCATATGACGGAGCTATCCCACTGCTGGGAATATACCCAAAGGAATGGAAATCATCATGTCGAAGGTATACCTTGGTGATGGGCCATAATAATCAACCACATTTTATATCGACAAAATAAAAATTTAAAGGGAAAAAATAAAAAATTTAAAAAATTTAAAAATAAAAATAAATAAATAAATAAATAAAAATAAATGTGCATTAAAGTATGTCTAACCTGCACCTGAAACCCATGTTTTAATGGATATAATAAAGTTTCCTGTGTAAAAAAAAAAAAAAAAAAAAAATCCAGTTAAACAAACAATGGTGCAGCTATTTGAAGGAGCATTACACAGTCATTAATGTAGTATTTTTAAAGAATAGCTAATAAAATTGGAATATGTTCTTAATATAATGCTAAGGAAAAATAATCGAAATATAATCATATATGCAGTGTGATTCTGATTTGTGTGTGTGTGTGTGTGTAAGACTGGAAATATGTACAGTATGTACATCAATATATTAACAGTAGTTATGTCTGTATGTTGTGCTTTTGGGTGACTTTTCTCTAATTTGTCTTTTACATTTTGCAGATCCTCTACTGTAAGCTAACATTATTTTTACAAAAAACCCTAACTTTTTAGGCTTAGGCTTTGGACTCACTTGGTTTTGTATCCTAGCTGTGCCACTCCCTACCTGTGTGATATTAATAAATTACTTAAAGCCTCTGAACTTCAGTTTTTTAGTCTGTAAAGGAATTAGTAACCCACATAATTAGTAATCATCTAACCCACATAATTTGCTTGTGGGTAAATGACATATCATTAGCAATATGAATTGCACATGGTTTTTATTCTCCTTTTCTCTCTTTTTTTCTTTATATTCCCCCCATAGCATCTAGGGTTTTAAATCAATAATCCCTGAATGGTAAATAGAATTTTACAAGTGGAAATAAAAAATAATCTATACAAAAATAGTAGTTCACTGACTACGGAGGAAAAGACTAAATCTGAAGTCTCAAATTTAAGGCATTTGGGTAGCAAAAGTCCCAAGAATACCCATTCCCTTCCACATACCAACAGTTTGATGTGATTTTTTTTTAATAGTCAACATTCACAAATCAAAAGAGTACACAAAGAATCCAGATTCCTAGCTTCTTAGAACTCAGAAAATCTAGGAAAAATGGATGCAAGTTCTCACTTAGTAATCACTGGAGCTGAGAAACTGTGACTCTCTTCAGATAGACATATGCTTTCGGGGCTCGCTGCAGTCTCTAGCATTTTCTATTGTTTTCCCAACACCTGGTCCACTGTACTCACGTGCATTACCTGCCTGGTCTCTGTGTTTGTGACTTCCCAATTTAATTAATCAAGCTAAAAACAACCAAGAGGGAAAACTCTTTTCTCTATACTCAAAAAATTGAAGTGAAATTTTAGGCTCAGTACTCCTATTTGTTCATATTCATGTTTTACTTTATTTCTTACTAATTCGATGAAAATTTATTAAAATGTTTAACTAAAAATTATTTGCAAGCCAGTGTAAATACCACAATGTTAACTTAATTATCTTCCCTATTTGGAAGGTTTAATGACCCTTTAACAACTAAAAATAATCACTGTTTGTTAAAATAAAGCTTTTGTAGCTTTACTAACAAAGGAGTTGAATTTACCCTTTCTATGGTGTTTCTGTATTAATTAAAACCAGAATTCAGCACCATACATTACCCCTCACATGGTGTAGGTGAGGAAATCAACATTACCCATTATAAGACTGGATCAGACCAGAGAACACCATTGCTTTGAAGAAAGAAAGAAATATATATATATATATCTTTCATATATATATATAAAGATATACATCTCTCACATATATAATCTATTTTATATATAAAGATATATATCTTTCATATATAAAGATATATATATCTTTCTTATACTTTTTTTAATTTTATTTTTTTCACTGTACATATTTATGGGGAATAATCTGTTGTTTCAACACATGCATATACTGTATAATAACCTAATCTGAATAGTTAACATATCTTTCTCCTAAACATTTATCATTTCTTTGTGATTATAACATTCAAGATCCTCTTTTCTGGCTATCTTGAAACATATATATGTGTGTGTGTATATATATATGTGTGTGTATATATATGTGTATGTGTATATATATGTGTGTGTATATATACACACACAATCTTGGGCATAGGAGGAAGACAAGAGGGGTTGGGGAACAAAAGACAATGAGGACTCAGTGGCTGATGCAGGTATGGCTTACCCAACTATTTAGTAATTAAAATGTTGATGTGGGTTTTATTTGTTGACATAGAAATGTTATCTACTCTACAATATAGTACTGAATGGAAAAAGAAGGTTATAACATGTATAACATAATGTCATTTAAGTAAAAATTTCTGTTAGCATCTATGCATATATTTGCATGGAAGATGTCTGGAAGGGTGTTCACTGAAATACTAGTGGTTGTATCTGGGGTTGGGATTTGGGCTTTCTTTTTTTGTACTATATTATTTGCATTATTATAGTGAGCATTTATAATTCTTTACAAAATCAATTATTTATTTTTTAAAGTAGCAGGGCATCTGTCCAGTTGTCTGGTTGGTACATACCCTGGGTCATACACTGAGTCAGACAGTAAAGATAAGGAAAAATGGCTTCCTGCCTTTGAGTGACTAAGACTGCTGGGTTCAGAAACGTTCAGATTGCAGGCCAGCTTTGCTGTCCTTTAAGTCACTAGAATTTCTCTTTAGTTACAGCAATCATTCCCAGTAAGTCTTAGTTTTCCAAATTTTCATAAGCTCCTATTAGTCTGTTTCTTTATTATCATTTTAGTACAAATCAGGAGAGGCATCTTAAGTGCTTCTTAGTGAGATGCCATTTTAAACTCAAAATCTCCATGGCAATTATTAGAATCTTTTTTTTTTTCTTTGAGCCAGAGGACAGAATAATTGTTGATATGTTGATACAAAAGATAGAAATATAATTACTTTTATTTAAAATTAAGCTGGTGGGGCAAGGATATGTCAACTACAATTATATTGCCATTTCCCATTATCACCTGCTTGTTTTATTCAAACAGTAGTTCTGTGTCTAAGGGTGGTAGCCTGCTTTTGGAGAGAGGAAGGGCAAAGACAATGCCCCTATCTCCACACTGTCTTACCTAGGAGATTAGTCTCTTAGAAATTTATCCCAAACTCAGGTTTATCTTTGCAGATCACTTAGCTAAACACCTAGGCACCACATCATCTGATTCCAGGACATGGAATGATGAGTAAACAGAAAAAAAAAAAAAAAAAAAAAAAAAAA
>NW_007726145.1:195153-216418 GCF_000696425.1 Galeopterus variegatus | reverse complement strand
AAAAAAAAAAAAAAAAAAAAAAAACATGTGTTTTTGTAGTCCTAGCTTAGAATGTTAGAGTCAATGTACTCTCAGCCCTCAAACCTGTCTTATTACAGCCAAGTCTAACATCTTGCACCTGAACATAATTAGGCCACAATGAAATACTATCAATCTGGGCAAGGAAAAAGCTATCAAAAATGGGAAAAAAAATCATTCTAAAGAGACTGTTACTTTCAAATCAATGATAAATGAGAGGGAGGGTATAAAAAATCTTTGGTCTAGGGTTACAGCAATAGCTACGCTAATTGTCTGGTTAGGCAATTCATAACTATAAGCCAAAATGTTTCATTATTTTAGCTAAGCTAAGTTTTCCATTTGTATTGTCCAGGCGAGGGTTTAAGGACCACTGTAAAGTAAGGCAAATCATAACTAAAACCAAAATGTTTCATTATTTTAGTTATACTAAGTTTCCACTTATATTGTCAGAACTAGGGCTCAGACCCTCCAAACCCACTGTACAGACTGGGTCCCCAGACCCCTCACACACAGGTCCATACTAGGTAATTGGGAAAGATTCCAGGAGCTGTTGGTAGATAACATGAGCTCAGTTCTCAGCTTCCTCAGCTGCAGCAGCTTACAGGTCCAGTAGCTTTCAGGTCCGGCAGTGGCAGTGGCCTTGCAGAGGGTCCTGAGGGCACTAGCAGCAGCAGTGGCCTCCCCATGCCCCCCCCATGGGGAAAGCGTCCCGAAGATAGGAGGCACCATTGGATCAGAACCACTCACCCTTATACTTAAGTCCATAATGCAGAACAGCTGGGTGCACATGTGCAATTACACTAGACGATAACCAAGGAACACCTGAGTGCATCTGCATATTTACATCAAATGCTGGGCAGGATTCTGAACATCTGAGGGGCCCTGACCATTTTTCCTATATTTTCCCAACAACCACAGACCCTTCAAACCCATTGTATAGACTGGATCACAGACCCCTCACACGCAGAGTCCACACTACGTTTTTGGGAAAGATCCTGGGAGCTATTGGCATACGATGTAAGCTCATTCCTCAGTCCTCAGCAGCAGTAACAGCTGCGGCAATGGCAGCCTCTGGGAGCGTCCCCGGGGTACTGGCAGCAACAGCCTCCAGCAGCCTTAGTGGCTTCCCTGTGTCCCCCACACCCCGGGGCATCCCAGGGGCTGGGGGGTCCCGTGGACCAGAGCCACTAATCCTTTATGCTCAAGTCCATAACCCAGGACACCTGGGTGCACATGCACAGTTGCGTTAGACAATAACCAAGGAACACTTGGGAGCTCGTGCATATTTACATCAAGTGCTCAGCAAGATTCTGAACATCTGACAGGTCCTGACCATTTTCCCTCACTTTCCCTACAATCCACCCCTTCAGGGTCCCTTGCTGTACAATCTATGCATTCAGAATCTTCCACAATGTTCTCTTAGTGAGGATAACTGACCCTTGCATTTGCATATTACATATTCCATCCCAACAGTCCCAGTCTATAGCTTGTTGCAGCATCAGCTCAAAAGTCCAAAATCTCATCTGAGACTAACGACAAAACTCTTTTCAGCTGTAAACCTGTAAAGAGTCAAAAACAAGTTTATCTGCTTCCAAGATACAGTGGTACAGACACTGGGTACACATTCCCATTCCAAAAGGGAGGAATAGACCAGGAAAGAGGAAAGACAGGCCCCAAACAAATCCAAAACCCAAACAGGGCAAACATTAAGCACAATGGGGCACCTAGGCCCCCAAAGCATTGGGCAGCCTCACTCCTACAGCTCCGCCAGGTGCAGCCCATTGAGCTGTCTTGGTGCCTGAAGCTTTTCCAAGCTGGTGCTGCATGCTGCCAGTGGCCCTACAGTTCTGGGAGCCTGGTGGCAACCCCACTGTCCTGGCTCCACTAGACATTTCCCCAGTGGGGGTTCTCTGTGGGGCCCCAAACCCACTTTTCTGCTCGACATTGCTCTGTAGATGACCTCCACAGTGGCTTCACCCCTGAAGCAGGTCTCTGCCTGAGTCCCCCAGGCTTTTTCATGTCTTTTGAAATCTGGATATAGGCTGTCATGCCTCCACTGTTTCAAATTCTGCCAACCCTACAGATTTAACTCAATGTGGCTGCCGCCAAAGTTTCTGGCTTGTGCTCTCCAGAGCTACTGCATGAACCACACTTGCTTGGGGCCACCTGAGGCAGGGTTGCTCCAGCCAGAGCAGCTGGAGTGCTGGGATCAATTTCCTGAGGGCAGCGATGCCTCAGGTCTGTACTCTGGAGAAACTCAGTTCTCCTAGGCCTCAGGTCTGTGATGGGAGGGGTGCTCTCCCAAACTTCTAAAATGCCTTCAGGGCCTTTCTCCCATTGTCTTGGCTATTAGCATTTAGCATCCCCATCCCCAGCTCTCTCAAACCAGCTCAGCACGTTTGTCATTTACTCAGTCTCAGGCAGTTCTCTAGCATTCGCCCACACAGTTCAAAAAACTGCATTCACTCATTCCGTCAAGGATTAGGGGCCCTGCCTCTGTGCATATGTGGCTACCCTGTAACCACTGCCACAGGAACAGATACATGGGTAATGGAGGCTAACTTTTCCACCTTTTCACCAGATGAAAACATACTTGAAATTCTGCAGGGGCACCCATCCTCGGGTCATCTGCCCATCTGCATGCAGCACTCTTTTCTTGGATTTATATGGCACCCAGTGAGCCACTGGGTTTAAGTGGCACCCTCCAAGCCTTCTCAGGTTTAAGTGGCACCTGGCAAGCCATCTGCCTTTGGACAAATGCAACATGTGTTTACTACACATCACACCATCCACCCCTAGGTCCCATAACTGCAGCAGCCAGGGGCTCTCCCTGTACCTGCTGCTTTACTTTTTCCCCAAGCCAACCAATTCGACCTGGGTAGATGGGGCATCGCTAGTGAATTGGGTCACCTGTGAGTTGCTTACAGGTCTGCCCGGTCCAACAGGCTGCTCACACTTCACTTTCTGATAAGCAACAGGTCATTCTGGGAGATGCACAGTCTCCCCCAACTCACCCTCAGGTTCATCATCATCCCTGGTGTCAGAAGCAGGAGTGACCTGTTGCTGTACTTCAGCCTCCAGGGCATGTACTTGTGTTTCCAATCTGTCTGCTTTCTGCTGCAAATCTCGAAACTGTGCCACTTCATGGGGCTTCTAGTCCACGTTGGCTCGCAGTGCAAGGAGCAACAGCCAGACCTGGGTCAACAGGAAAGCAGCCACTGGGCACCACATACCCAAGGGTAGCCACATTTCCTCCCCCTCCCAAGGGGCTAATGGCTCCTTTACTTGCTTGGCATCCTGCCCACGGTGCCAATTGCTCGGCTCTTTTACCTGCCTAATCCTACTGACTACGCCAGTTGTAGGGTTACTACGCTAATTATCTGGTTAGGCAATTCATAACCATAAGCCAAAATGTTTCATTATTTTAGTTACACTAAATTTTCCATTTGTATTGTCTGGGCTAGGGATTAGGGCCCACAGACCCTTCAAACCCGTTGTACAGACTGGGTCACAGACCCCTCACACTGCAGGTCCATGCTAGGTAATTGGGAAAGATCTTGGGAGACATTGGCAGACAACATTAGCTCAGTCCTCAGTAGCAGCAGCAGCGGCGGCGGCAGCACTAGTGGAAGCCTCCCTGTGGCTCCCCAGGGACAGGGGGCCCCTTGGATCAGAGCCACTCCTCCTTTATACTCAAGTCCATAACCCAGGACACCTGGGTGCAGATGCGCAATCACATTAGACAATAACCAAGGAACACCTGGGCGCTCATGCATATTTACATCAAATGCTTGGCAAGATTCTGAACATCTGAGGGGTCCTGACCATTTTCCTTCACTTTTCCTACACTTGGAATGGCAAAAAATGTTCTCAGGTGAAAAGGTTTTCTAAAACATTCTGTAATATTCGTTCATTATATACTCATAGTTTACTAATGAAACTTGAAGAACTCACTAATCTGGTTTTTCACTTAGCACTGTGACTACATCAGTGTACTTTCCAAAGATATATGACACACAGAATTAATTCATTAGTACAAAGTAGTCACCCATGACAAATATTAAAACAATCAGTTTTTACCTTGTACCATGTACGCTGTATCCTGTATCCCTCAAAATAAAGTTATCTGGTTGTATGCTATTTGAGGGAGGGAAGGGAATAAGCTCTTTTGGTTTAACCAAAATAGTTAATAAGACTATTATATTAAATATTATAAAATTTTCACAAAAAATTAAAGTATTACACAAAACATGGCTCAACTTTCTTAAAACAAAGAATCAAATCCAAAATTCAGGAAAACAGCCAAGACTTTGAAACACAATTACAGATACTATGACTATTTTAGAGTATGATGCTCTTTGGGACTGTAACCAAATACTAAAGGCCTCAATGATTTTTCCTGTAGAAATAGGATACTATACAGAGCAATAATAGGGTACTAGGCTCCAACAGAGAGAAAAGAGAAATAGTCTTGGATCCAAGACTATCCAGATAAAGATCCTTATCCAGAGCTTTTGTCACAATAGAGGCCTTGTGGAAAATCTGTTTAGTTTTTGAAAATGAGTTTGGTTTGTATTTCCTGAAAAGTCTCATAACACATCTTTTTTAAGTAAAATTCACAAAAAATCTCACCCAAGTTGAAGTTTAATGAAAGAATTGGCAAAACCCTAAAGGCCCTAACCCATTGTGAATCACTAAAAATGTCAAATTCAACTTGTCCCCATTCATGGTTACAGGAGACACAGGAAAAATTCCAAATGCTTCTTCTACTGATATGCTACTGAGCTATTGAATTATCCAGTTGATTTTAGCACCTCTGGAATCAAGATTAAAGGTAATCAAAAAAACAAAAATGAATAATAAACTATGATCACATAAACCACATTTTAGTGCACTGGAGGGAAAGTGTGTGAGTGTGAGAGTGTGTGTGTGTGTATATGTATGTATGTGTAAAATATGCTGATTTTAAGCAAAGAAAATCTTGTAGGTAGTCTCAAATAGTGATTTCTCAGCAAGTCAATCTGAGAGGCAGTATGCCAACATCCAGTCATACATGCCCCTCGATATCCTCCGTAATACCTGGCCTCTACTCTAAACGCAAAATCCATTTGACTTCTGCTTGTAAACTGAAACTGCATGCTGTGAGATGCCAGAGTTGGAGGGATAATGCACAAAAGCAGTATTATCACTCTTTCTTATAACTTCTACACTGATAATATTTGCAATTCACTATACCTTACATCAGTTTGATGCTCTTAGGGACTCACAGCCTATGAAGTACCTTGTTCCTTTTAGCACTATCTGTCATCATTAAACATGGAATGCAACAAACTTGTCCACACGAGATACAGTTTTCTCACTAACAGTTCACACTTCATTAGCATATCCCCCAGTCAAGAAATATATTTGTTCTGACACTAATGTTATTTACCTTTTAAACCTATAACGTGGGCAATAGAAGAAAAGACACATTAAACTGCTTTCTGTTCGCCCAAATCTACACAAGTAAAAAATACCCATTTCTTCTGAACTATAAATGACCTCAGACATTTTGAGGATATCTGGATCAGAGACCTGAAAATAAAAACCTCACCAAGGGTAAGTTCTCAGGGTGGCATACCAAAAGAAGAAAAATGAACTGACCAACGCACCTTTCTTCCCTTTCCCCTGATCAGATTTTACCCGATCATCTATTATCCCTCAGATTTTCCATTCCTGTTTGCTTGTATATTTTCCCCATTTTCAATTTTATTTTAGATATGTAATGTTCAATGAACCATGTTTCTAAGTTCTCTGTACAGTGCCTTCAGCTTATAGAAAGGAAAGCACTATATAAATCTAACAGTAAATAAATAGTAAATAAGAGAAATAACTGGCTATGTGTGAGTGGGGCTAAAAAATATCTATGTGGTGTGGTGATAAATAGAGGCTGAAAATAAGTCAACAGTGTAGTATTGCTGTTAGTAAACCCAACCCATTGCTGGGAGGTACAAATGAAAATGGAGTTGTAATGCAACAACTAAGTAAGTCCTAAAGGCACCTTGCAAATAAGTCTGTAGCTAAAAGGTGACAGCTAATGGGGTGGTATCCACTCGCTGAGCATCCTAACACCATTACTACATTTTTTGTGTGTGACAAATAAATTGTGCAACTCTAACATCAACATAGTAACATACTGAGACTGAAATCACTGAGTTTGCAGTTATGTGGAAAAGTGAGCAGCAATTTTAACATGTGTTGAATACCTGTTATGTACCAGAAGCTTTACATTTGTCATTTCATTTAATTTTCACAATAAGACATCCCTACTGAATAAATGGAAAAACTGAGATACCGGGAGGATAAGTCACTTGTCCAAGATCATGTAATTAGCAAGCAACTGAGCCAGGATTCAATATAATTGCATCTAATTGCAAAGCCTATAAATTTTTTTAGTCCACCATGATGCCTAAATACAGTATTTTAATTGAATTTTAGGAACGGAAGTTGCCATTCCTGAAGAAACTCTTCTGGAATGGTGGAGTAAAAACTCCTGAAAATCTATCTTCCATAAAAGCACAAGAACACTGGAAAAAATTGTCAATTTTTCAGAACTATGGAAATCATCTAAAGGTTTGCAACAATCCTAGGAGTGTCTACTCAAGAAAAATGGCTAAATGTCAGTAAGAACAGTGAGTTTTACGGCTTCTCAACTTGCTCTATTCCCATCTACCTCTCTCCAGCTCTGCACTCACTTGAAAACTGACAGCATCACTACTACTGTAGCTGGGTAAACCAACAGCACAGCATAAATTGGAGGGGTGAAAATGAGTTTGGAGTTCCTCAAAAGCCTTATCCCAAAATAACTGACACAATTTTATCTGTCTGGCAACTACCTGAAGAGCTACATTCTCAAGGTTTATCTTTATTTGACCTGACTCAGAGCTCACTCTGGGCAAATAGCCCTATCCCTAGGGTATTTGCCAAAAACAATCAGAAGTAATCATTTAACATTGCAGCTGCCTAAGGTGGCAATACTAGTTGGGGATAACAAGAGGATGGTGAAAAAAAAAAAAAGCTAAAAAGAAAAAGTGGGAAATAAAATGTCACTGGGGCCTTTGAAAATCTCCAATATAATCCTACAACTCTGGAAAGCCACATGCATGTTCAGGGTGGTGTGTAACTACAGGAAAGACATAAAAAGGCCCTAATCTATCATATCTAGCTGATGGTGATTCTCTGTGAAAGCAGGGAGCATACCCCCCCAAAACATACAGAGCCCTTTTGCAAGGGGAGGGGAACATATTGGTTCAAGGCACTTAAGGAAATTTCTGTCCAATCCTTAGCTGACAACTAAGATAACCAAGGAGAGACTTCATTGTTTACACAGGACAAAGAATACTCTACAGAATTAATTCAGGAAAGTAACTAAGCCAACAAACAGTCGCGACAGCAAGCAGCAACAAGGAAAAAATCTTGGAGAGGGGGTGTATTAGTCTGTTTCTGTTGCTTATAACAAAATACCTGGCACTAGGTAATTTGTAAGAAAACCAAATTGATTGCTTGCAGTTTCTGAGGCTGGGAAGCCCAACGTCAAGGGAATACATCTGGTGAGAGCCTCGGTAGTGATGACAGTGATGGCAGGGTATTACATTGCAAAATGGTGGAGCAGAGGAGCAAGAGAGACTAAATTCCTCATTCACTCTCTTTTTAAAGTCCTCAGAACCACACCCATGACAGTCATTTTTAATCAATTCATTATGGCATGGTTCTGCAATTTAATCACCTCTAGAAGGCTCCACCTTTCAATTACCATAATAGGAGTTCCCACCCTCTTAACACTGTCACCATGTGGGTCAAGTTTGGGGGGGCAATCAAATCAAGTCAGTGGGTGAATCAGATTTCCAGAGTTAGCACAATATATATTTTAAATAGCTAGTTTTCAACAAAAAGTTATGAGACATGCAAAGAAACTTTAGTGTATGGGACATAAAAAGGGAAAAAGGCAGTCAATAGAGCTGTCCATGAGAAAACCTAGACATTAGACATACTAGACAACAACTTTAAATCAATTGTCATTAATATACTGAAAGACATAAAGAAAACCATGGACAATGAATTAAAGGAAAGTATTTTTTAAAGTCTTACCAAATAAAGAATATTAATAAGAGATAGAAATTATAAAGAAAGACAAATAAAAAGTTTAGATTTAAAAAGCACAATAAATAAAATAAAAAATTCACTACAGAATTCAACAGCAGATTTGAACTCAATACAACACTCTACTCAACAACAGAAGAATACATGAATACACAACCTTCTCAAGTGTGTGTGGAACATTCTCTATGATAAACTATGTACCAGGGTACTTTTGAAAGTTCATGGAAATATTCATATTATCTTTTAATTCTATTTTTCAATGAATTTTCTGAGGTACTCTTGTATAAGGCTATGAAGCAGTTTTCAATAAATTTAACAGAACTGAAATAATTTAAAAAGCATGTTTTTGCTTCTTGGATAAGAGAGCAGAGGGGAGATCAAGAGTTCACATTGGAAGGGTTAGCATTGCAAAGAAGCAGAACCCCATTTGAGAGACTACAATGAGGACTTCCAGGAAAATGGAAGACTAGAGGTACCCAGGGCAAATTCCTCTTGCAGAAGAAGATTGAAACAGGCCCAGCACCACCACTTCTGCAGTCACTGGAGCCTTTGTCCATTCCCAGAACCATCGGCTATTGCAAAGCAGCTCCCCACAGAACAGCACTCCTGTGGGTGGCCTGTTGCTGTAGCCACAGACACCACAGATGTGAGAGAGGAGACTGAAACCACAACTGCTACTGCCACCACGCCAAGGACACCACAGACACAAGGGAGGCAGCTGTGGCTTCCAGCACCACTGCCACCATGATGAGGTAACCCCACTGCCACTGTGGACACCACAGAGGTGAGGAAGGCAGTAACAGCTGCTGACGCCACTGCCACCACTGTGAGGTAAACCTGCTGCCACTGCAGACACTGTAGCTATGTGGGCCACCACTGCAGACACTGCAGCCAAGCAGGCAGCCACTGCAACCACCACTGCAGCAGTTGCCAACACCACCAGCACTGCCAGGCAGCCACCATCATCATGTGAGCAGCTTGCCACAGCTAGAGCCACTGCTGCCATGCAGACAGCCTACCAAAGCCACTGCCACAGTCACCACCACTGCAAAGGCAGCCTGCTTCTACAGCAGCAGCTGCAATGGCCACTGCCGCTATGGAGGCAGACTGCTAACCACTCAACTGCATTGACACAAGGAGGGTCAATAGCACAGTCCAGGGAAGTAGGTAAGCGAATGCAGATCTGCAACCCAGGGGCCAAACCCACAGTGGAAATCATGCTGCACCCCATGGTAGCACACCTGGAAGTGGAAGTTAGGTGGGATGTCCACATGGCTGCCTTGATCTGTGGGGAGACACACACAGGACCCCTGGAGGGTGCTGAAACCCAGGATAGCCAGAGTAAGGAAGAAAATTTCCAGTGCACCTATCAGGATCACAGGATGCTAGCCAAGGTGCCAACAAGCCCACCCAGGGTAGGGTCACCCACCCCAATTAAAGAGTGACAGGACACCCTGGTGCACCTCCCAAGAACTTAAGATTTCACCCACATCCTCGATGACCCAACACAATATGAATAACCTCAGAAAGGAATCACTAAGTTCCCCAGTGCCTAGGACATAGAGACACTCACATGCAGCTCCAACACTGACTATGGCCAGAGTACCCACATGAAGATTACACTACTGCATCTACCCAGAACCAATACTAAAACACCTTGTTCAAAAATAAATATAAAATACATCTGCAGGAGTCTCTCTCCTCAAAGTCCACTCTAGAGTAATAGAAGAAGCAATTTCTCTACAAGGTGACCAGACATCAGCATAGAGATACTAGAAATATGAAAAAAGGAAAAAATATGAGTCCACTAAAAGACTACAACTCAAGTACCAGACCCCATAGAGCAAGAAACCCTCAAAATGACTAAAAAGGGATTCCAAATAAAAATCTTAAGAAAACTCAATAAGATACAAGAAGACACAGTAAGATGACACAATGAACAGAGGAAAACTATCCAGGATATGAAGGAGGAAACTTACAAAGAGATTAATACATTTTTAAAAATAGCAGAACTCGGGCGGAGCCCGTGGCGCACTCGGGAGAGTGTGGCGCTGGGAGCACAGCAGCGCTCCCGCCGCCGCGGGTTCGGATCCTATATAGGGATGACTGGTGCGCTCACTGGCTGAGCGCGGTGCGGCCAGTCTCAAAAAGGACAAAAAAAAAAAAAAAATAGCAGAACTCATGGAAATGAAGGAGTCACTCAATGAAATAAAAAATAAAACTGAGACCTTAAGCAGAAGGCTAGAGCAACCAGAAGAAAGGATTTCTGATTTTAAAGGCAGTCTCTTCAAAATAACTCAGGCAGACAAAAAAAGAAAAAAGAACTTTAAAAAATGAAGAAAATCTAACAGCGATAGCAGACAACCTTAAGTGTACAAACATAAGAATCATAGGTATTCTTGAAAGAAAGGAGATAGGAAAAGGCACTGAGAACATATTCAATTAAATAATAGTGGGAAACTTCCCAGGTATGGGGAGAGACGTGGACCTTCAGATTCAGAAGTCTCAAAGATCCCCAAACAGAATCAATCCAAAGAAGTCCTCTCCAAGACACATTACAGTCAAATTGGAAAAACTCAAAGACAAGGAGAGAATCATAAAAACAGCAAGAGAAAAGCATCAAGGGACTCCCTATCAGACTAACAGTAGACTTCTCAACAGAAACATTACAGGCCAGAAGAGAACAGGATGCATACTCAAAATACTAGAAGAAAAAAATGCCACCTGAGAATATTATATCCAGCAAGGTTACCCTTCAGAAATGAAGGAGAAATAGTGTATTACCAAGACAAAAAAAAAAATACTGTATGAGTTCACCACCACATGAATGGCCCTACAAGAAATCCTCAAGGGAATCCTGCATCTGTAATCCAAGAAAATGAAAATCATGACCATAAATACATAAGAAAGAAAGAAAACCTACTGGTAGAACAAAAATGCAAATTAGAAAGAGAAAGAAACTATCCTACAACCTACCAAAACCAACAAACATCAAAGACAAACAATAAAAGGGAAAGAAAGAAACAAAAGAGATATAAACATCCAAATGAAAATCGATAAATGCCAGGAGCAAGAAAATTCCTTTCAGTAACAACCCTGAATGTAAATGGATTAAATTCCCCACTCAAAAGATATTGACTGGCTGATTGGATTAAAAAGCTAGTCCTAAATATATTCTATGTACAAGAGACTCACATTGCCTGTAAAGACACACACAGACTAATAGTGAAGGGATTGGAAAAGATACATCACACACTAGAAATAGCTATTTTTACATCACATAAGATAGACTTTAAACCAAAAACCATAAAAAGAGACAAAAATGTGTCCATATAACGATAAAAGCATCTATCCAGCATGAAGACACAACAATCATAAATACATATGCACCCAACATCAGAGCATCTAGATATATAAAGCAAACACTACCGGACCTAAAGAAAGAGATACACCCAAATATGATTATAGTTGGGGACCTGAACACACCTCTCTCAACATTGGACAGATCATCTAGGCAACAGATCAACAGAGATAAACAGGATTTAAAACACACTTTACACTAGTTCGACTTGGAAGATATCTACAGAACATTTCATCCAACAACACCACAATATACATTCTTCTCATCTGCACATGGAACATTCTCCAGGATAGATCACATGTTAGGCCACAAATCAACTCTCAACAGATTTTTAAAAACTGAAATCATTTCAAGTATCTTTTCAGACCAAAACAGGTTAAAAGTAGAAATCAATAACAAGTAAATCTCTGAAAACTGTACAAACAAATGGAAATTAAACAACATGCTCCTGAACAAGCTATGAGTCCAAGAAGAAATTAAACAGGGAATCAAAAAATTTCTAGAAACAAATGAAAATAAGACACATCATACCAAAACATGTGGGATGCTGCAAAAGCAATCCTAAGAGGGAAGTTTATTGCAATAAACACTTACATAAAAAAGTACAAAGATTTCAAATAAACAAGCTAATGCTACAATGCAAAGAACTAGAAAAAAAAAAAAAAAAAAACAAGAAAAACCCAATCCCAAAATTAGTAGATGGAAAGAAATAATTAAGATCAGAGCAGAACTAAATGAAATAGAAACCAAAAAGAGATACAAAAGATCAATGAAACAAAAAGTTGGTTTTTTGAGAAGATAAACAAAATAGACAAACCACTGGCTAGGCTAACTAAAAAAAAGAGAGAAAACCCAAATTAAAAAATTAGAAATAAAAATGTAAGCATTACAACTGACACCACAGAAATACAAAGAAGCATTAGAGACTATTATGAACAACTCTATACCAGCAAACAAATTTGAAAACCTGGAGAAAATGGATGAATTTCTAGACACATAAACACTACCAAGACTGAACCAAGAAGAAAGAGAAAGCCTGAACTGACCAATAACAAGCAGTGAGATTGAAGCAGTAACCAGCAGTCTCCCAACAAGGAAAAGCCCAGGACTGGATACCTTTACTGGTGAGTTCTACCAGAGCTTTAAAGAGAAATTAATACAAATTCTCTTCAAACTATTCCAAAAAATTGAAACAGATGCCGTTCTCCCTAACTCATTCTATGAGACTAGCATCACCCTGATACCAAAACCAGACAAAGATTCAACAACAACGAAAAAAGAAAACCACAAGCCAATATCTTTTTTTTTTTTACTTTCTGAATGGTGGATTTGTTTTTTCTTTTTTTTCTTTTTAAAAATTTATCAAGATAGAGTGTCATTGATTTTCATGCCCCTTAACCAATTCCTCCTTTTCCTCCCTCCCTCTCCCGCTTGCCACCGATCAACATCATATCTGTTCCCTTGTCTTAACAAGTTCAAGGAATTGTTGTGATTGTTGTGTCTTCTTCCCACCCCCCCATTTATTTGTGTGTATATTTATCTATTTATTTTTATTAGGCCCCACAAATAAATGAGAACATGTGGTATTTCTTTCTGTGCCTGGCTTATTTCACTTCATGTAATTTTCTCTAAGTCCATCCATGTTGCTGGGAATGGTAGTATTTCATTTTTTTATAGCAGAGTAGTATTCCATTGTGTAGATATACCACATTTTCCTTATCCACTCATCTGATGATGGGCTCATTCCAACTCTTAGCTATTGTAAATTCTGCTGCAGTAAACATGGCAGTACAGGTATCCCTTTGACATAATGACTTCCATTCCTCCAGGTATATACTCAGCACTGTACTAGCTGGGTCATATGGTAGATCTATTTGTAATTGTTTGGGGAAACTCCATACCCTTTTCCATAAAGGCTGCACCATTTTGCACTCCCACCAACAGTGTATGAGAAGTTCCTTTTTCTCCACATCCTCACCAGCATTTATCATTCTCAGTCTTTTGGATATTAGCCATCTTAACTGGAGTGAGATGATATCAAAAAGTGGTTTTGATTTGCATTTCCTGAATGCTGAGTGATATTGAGCATTACTTCATGTGTCTGTTGGCCATTCATATATCTTCCTTTGAGAAATGCCTATTCACTTCCTTTGACCATTTCTTAATTTGGTTACTTGGGGTTGTTTTTGCTGTAAAGTTGTTTGAGTTCCTTGTATATTCTGGTTATTAATCCTTTGTCAGGGGGATATTTTGCAAATACTTTCTCCCACTCTGTTGGTTGTCTTTTCACTCTGTTAATTATTTCTTTTGCTGTGCAGAAGCTTTTTAGCTTCATATAATCCCATTTGTTTATTTTTCCTTTGGTTGCCTGTGCTTTGGGGGTTGTATTCATCAAGTCTATACCCAATCCTATTTCCTGAAGTGCTTCCCCTATGTTTTCTGTAAGGAGTTTTATTGTTTATGGATGTATATTTAATTCTTTAATCCATTTCGAGTTGATTTGGGTATATGGTGAGAGGTATTGGTCTAGTTTCATTCTCCTACATATATGAATGTCCAATTTTCAAAGCACCATTTACTGAAGAGGCAGTTCCTTCCCCAGTGTCTAGTATTTGTCCTTTTGTGAAAGATCAGATGGCTGTAGGTGTACGGGTTGATTTCTGAATACTCTATTCTGTTATATCAGTCCATGTGTCTGTTTTTATGCCAGTACCATGCTGTTTTGGTTACTATAGCTTTGTACAATAGTTTATAGATGGGTAGTGTTATACCTCTGGCTTTTTTTTTTTTTTTCTGCTCTGGATTGCTTTGGCTGTTTGTGGTCCTTCATTATTCCATATGAATATTAGGATTGATTTTTCCAATTCTGAAAAAAAATGTCATTGGAAATTTGATGTGGATTGAGTTGAATCCATAGATTACTTTGGATAGTATGGACATTTTCACAGTGTTAATTCTTCCAATCCAAGAGCATGGGATATCTTTCCATCTTCTTGTGTCCTTTTCATTTTCTCCCAACAGTGGTTTGTGGTTATTGTCATAGAGATTTTTTGCATCCTGGGTTAAACTAGACCCATATCTCTCACCATGTACCAAAGTCAAGTCAAAATGGATTAAAGACTTAAATGTAAGACCCTGAACCATAAAATTCCTAAAAGAAAACATAGGGGAAATTCTTCAGGAAGTAAAACTTGGCAAAGACTTTATGAATATGACCCCAAAAGCACATTCAACAAACCAAATAATAAACAAATAATATTATATCAAACTCAAAACTTCTGCACAGCCAAAGAAACAACAGAGTGAAAAGACTACCTACAGAGTGGGAGAAAACATTTGCAAACTATGCATTTGACAAAGAATTAATGTCCAGAATATACTTGGAACTCAGACAACTTCACAGTAAAATACCAAATAACCCAATCAAAAATGGGCAAAGGAATTAAACAGGCATTTCTCAAAGGAAGATATACTAATGGCCAGTAGACACTTTAGAAAATGCTCAACATCACTTAGCATCAGGGAAATGCAAATCAAGATCACATTGAGGTATCACCTCACCCCAGTTATTATCAAAAAGACAGAGAATGACAAATGCTGGTAAGGATACAGAGAAAGAGGAACCCTCCTATTCTGTTGGTGGGACTGTAAATTGGTGCAGCCAGTATGGAAAATGGAATGGCGGTTTCTCAATCAACTACAGATAGAGCTGCCCTATGATCTACCAGTTCACTGCTGGGTTTATACCCAAGGGAATAGAAATCACCATGTCAAAGGGAATCTTGGACTCCCATGTTTATTGCAGCTCTATTTAAAATAGCCAAGAGTGGACCTAACTTAAATGTTCATCGTGGGTGCGCTGGATAAGAGAAATGTGTATATTTACACAATGGAACACTACTCAGCCCTAAAAAAGATGATCTTAGAGAAAATTATGTTAAGTGAAATAAGCTGTGCACAGAAGAGAAATTCCACATGTCCTCACTCACAAGTGGGAGTGAAGAGAAGATAGGAAGGAGGGATCACAATAATATGTTGACCATTCAAAAGGAGAGAGCAGAACTGAGGTTACCAGAGGTGGGAAAGGGTGAGGGGGTGGGAGGTAAGGGAAGAATTGGTAAAGGGCCATGAAAAACTTTTATATTGTATTATGTTGACTGTACAAATCAACCTGATTTGAGCATCATATATTGCACACTGGTATTGATATTTAACTCTGTACTCCACAGATATGTACAACCAGCTATTTTTCAATAAAAAATAAAAATAAAAATAAAAACTTTAAAAAAAATGTTCTTCAACTACAATGTAAATGAAATTATTAATCAATAACCAAAGAAAATTTGGGAAATTCACAAATATATTGACATTAAACAACACACTTCTAAATAGTCAATGTGCCAAAGAAGAAATCACAGGTAAATTAGAAAATACTTTAAGATTGTTAAAAAGAAAAAGACAACATACCAGAATGTATGGGATTCAGCTAAGTAGTGCTTAAGGGGAAGTTTAATGCTATGTATTTAAAACGCCCATATTAAAAATAAGATATCCTATCAATAACCTAAATTTCCAACTTACGAAACTGGGAAAGTAAGAGAAAACTAATCCCATAGGCAGCTGAAGGAAGTATATAATAAAGATTACAATGAAAGTAAATAAAATATGGAATAGTAAAACATTGGAAAAATTAATAAAACCAACAGTTGATTATTTAAAAGATCAACAGAATTGACAAACCTTTAGCTAGAATGACCACAAAAAAATAGAGGATCTTTAAATTACAAAAATCAGGAATGTAAAAAGAGATGTTACTGTGACTTTCAGTATTGTAAGGGAATAATCTGAGCAATTATTATTCAAATAAATTAGATAGCCTAAATGAAATGGACAAATTCTTAGTTAAACTTTCAGCAGTAGACAAAAAAATCCCTCAGCTAACACCATGTTTAGTGGTAAAAGACTGAATGCTTTCCCCCTGAGATCAAGAACAGCACAAAGATGTTCACTTTTCCCACTTCTACTCAACATCATAGTAGAAGTTCTAGTCAGGGCAATTAGGCAAGTAAAAAAAAGAAATGATATTCAGACTGGAATGGAAGAAGTAAAACTAACTGTCTCTATTTAAGGTGACATTACCTTGTATTTTAAAAATCCTAAGGAATCCCACCCCAAAAATCTCTTAGAACTAGTAAATGAGTTGAGTAAGGCTAAAAAACACAACCTCAATATAAAAAGTCAATTTTATTTATATATGTTAGTGTCATGGATTGAATTATTGTCTCCCCAAAACTCACTGAAGTTTGATTTGTTTCCTCCAAGTTTTACATATTAGAATCTTGGCCTCCACTATGACTGATAAAATGGTGGCTAATCCTATTATGGTAATTGAAAGGTGGAGCCTTGAATAGGTGATTACATTATAGGACCATGTTATAGTGAATAGATTAAAAATGGTGGTCAGGGGAGTGGTTCTGATGGCTTTAAAAGAAGAGAGAGGAGAGTCTGTCTGTATGTTCTCTCTGCTCCACTATTTTCACAATGTGATAACCTGCTATTACTGTCACCGCCATCAAGACCTTCACCATCTGTGTTCGCTGGACTTTGGACTTCCCAGCCTCAGAAGCTGTAAGCAATAAATTGTGTTTTTCTTTGTAAATCACCCAATTTCCAGTATTTTGTTATAAGCAACCGAAATGGACTAATACAGAAAATTGGTACCAGAAGAGGGGTATTGCTTATAACAAATACTTGAAAATGTTGAAGCAGCTTGGGAATGGGAACTGCATGTTGAGGAGAAGCTGGCAGAATTTGGAGGAGCAGGCTAGAAAAAGCCTAGCTACTGGTGGGAATTTAGAAGACAAGGCAACCAGGGAAGGTTTGGAATGTCTTAGAGACTGATTACATGGTGGCAAGCAGAATGCTGATAGAAATATGAACAGTAACAGCCGTTCTGAGAAGATTTCAGACGTAAATAAGAAGGGACTTATTGGATACTGGGGCAAAGATCAACCTTTCTATGAACTGACAAGGAACTTGGCTGCATTGTGTCCATGCCCTAGGACTTTGTGGAAGGTGGGACATAAGAGTTGTGAACCAGAATGCTTGGCAGAAGAAATTTGCAAGCAGCAAAACATTAAGGAACCTGCATGGCTACTTGCAACAGCCTATGCTGAGTTATGGAAGAAAAAACATGATGTACAGCCAGAATTTAAAAGGGAAACAGAATGTAAAGACTTGGAAAATTTTCAGCCTCGCCATGTGGTAGAGAAGCAGAGAGCAGAAGAAAAATGCAAGTGTGCAGCAGAGAAACTGATTGCTAAAGACATTAGTATGGCTATGAGGCAGCCAGGTACTAATAGCCAAGACAATGGGAGAAAGGCCCTGAAGGCATTTCAGAAGCCTGATAAGGAGCCCCTCCCATCATGGCCCTGGAGGCCTAGAAGGACCAAGTTTTTCTGGAGGATAGACCTGGGGCACCACTGCCCTCAAGAACCTGCTCCCTGCATCTCAACTGCTCTGGCTGGAGTAGCCCTGACTCAAGCAGCCCCAGGTGTGGCTCATGCAGCAGCTCTGGAGAGCACAAGCCAGAAACCTTGGTGGCATCCATGTCATGTTAAGTCTGCAGGCCAGCAGAACATGAAAGCAGTAGAAGCATGACAGCCTCTACCGAGATTTCAGAAGATGTATGGAAAAGACTGGGAGCCCAGGCAGAGACGTGCCACAGGGGCAGAGCTGCCACAGAGGCCATCTACTAGAGCAGTGTGGAACAGAAAAGTGGGGTCAGAGCCCCCACAGAGAGCCCTCACTGGGGAAAGGTCTACTAGAGCTAAGGCAATGGGGCTGCCACCAGGACCCCAGAACTGTAGGGCCACTGGCAATGTGCAATGCCAGCCTGGAAAAGCCACAGGTACCAGAGCTGTGGTGGCAGGGCAGCCCAAGGCTTTGGGGTCCCAGATGTCCCACTGTTTCTAGGATGCAGGACTTGAAGTCAAAGATTATTTTTGGAGCTTTAATATTTAATGTCTGCCCTGCTGGGTTTTGGACCTCTTTGGGGCCTATTTCTTCTGTCTTCTGGCCTATTCTTCCCTTTTGGAATGGGAATATGTACCCAATGTCTTTCCCACCATTGTATCTTGGAAGTAGATAAATTTGTTTTTGATTTTTACAGGTTCACAGCTGGAAGGAGTTTTGCCTTTGGTCTCAGATGAGACCTTGGACTTTGGACTTTTAAGTTAGTGCTGGAACAAGCTAAGACTTTTGGGACTGTTAGGATGGAATGATTGTATTTCGTATGTGAGAGTGACAGAGTTTTGGGTGTCCAGGGGTAGAATGATAGAGTTTGGACATATTGTCTCCTCAAAAC
Source organism: Galeopterus variegatus (assembly GCF_000696425.1). Taxonomy (NCBI): domain Eukaryota; kingdom Metazoa; phylum Chordata; class Mammalia; order Dermoptera; family Cynocephalidae; genus Galeopterus; species Galeopterus variegatus. Next base: position 197,534 of record NW_007726145.1, on the reverse strand, counting down.
TCATGTGGAAATCTGATCTCCAATGTGGCAGTGTTGGGAAATGTTTGAGTCATGGGGGAAGATCCCTCTTGAATGGATTAATGCTCTCCCTGGGGGTGGGGGGCCTGAGTGAGATCTTGCTCTATTAGTTCCCATGAAAGCTGGTTGTTTAAAAGACCTGGCACCTCCTCTCTCTCCTCTCTCTCTCTCTCTCCTCTCTCTCTCTCTCTCTCTCTCTCTCTCCCCCCTCTCTCTCACTTCCTCTTGCCATGTGATCTGCTTGTACCGGCTAGCTGCCTGCCACTTTCTGCCATGAATAGAAGCAGCCTGAGGCCTGAACTAGATGCAGCTGCTCCAGAATCACAAGCCAAATAAACCTCTGTTCTTTATAAATTACCCAGTCTCAGGTATTCTGTTATATCAACACAAAAATGGACTGATACAGCTAGTAAAGAACAACCCCAAAATAAATTTTAACACAATTGCATTTACAATAACAACAGAAAGAACAAAATACTTAGAGATAAATTTAACAAAAGGAGTGGAAGACTTATACACTGAAAACTAAAAAATATCACTGAAAGAAGTTAAAGATATAAGTAAATGAAAAGGCATTATGTTGATGAATTGGAAGCCTTAATACTGTTAAGATGGCAGTACTCCATAAACTGATTTACAGATTCAATTGAATCCCTATCAAAATCCCAGCTGGGTTATTGCAGAAATTTACAAGCTGATCCTAAAATTAGTAAGTAAATGCAAAGGGCCTTGAACAATCAAAACAATCTTGAAAAAGAACAAAGCTGGAGGACTTACACTTAAGAATTTCAAATCTTAATAAATCCCTACATTTATCAAGACAGTGTAGTACTGCCATTAGGATAGAAATATAGATTAATAGAATAGAATTGAGAATCCCGAAATAAACCCTTACATTTATAATCAATTGCTTTGGACAATGTACAAAGACAATTCAGTAAGGAAAGAATAGCTTTTCAACAAAAAGTGCTGGGACAACAGGATTATCTACATGCAAAAGAATGAAGGTGGACCCCTACCTCACACCATGTATAAAAATTAACTCAAAATGGATCAAAGACCTAAATGTAAGAGCAAAAACTATAAAATCTTAGAAGAAAATCTGGAGGTAAGTCTTCACATGACCTTGGATTAGGCAATGGTTTTGTAGATATAACACTGCAAGCATAAGCAACAAAAGAAAAAACAGATACAATGAATTTAATCAAAATTTTAAACTTTTGTGCTTCCAAGGACACCATGATGATAATAAAAAGACAACCAACAGAATGGGAGAAAATATTTGCAAATTATATGTATGATAATGGACTAATGTCCAGAATGTACAAAGAATACCTAAAACTCAATAATAAAAAGAAAAACAACCCAGTTTAAGAGGGGGAAAAATATGAATAGAGCTTTTGCCAAAGAAGATACACACATAGCCAATAACCATATGAGAAAATGTTCAACATCATTAGCCACCAAAGAAATGCAAACCAAAATGAGGTACAACTTCATAACCACAGGATAACTATAATCAAAAAGACACACAATAACAAGTGTTGGTGAGGATGTGGAGAAATTGGAACCCCTATACACTACTCGTAGAAATGTAAAAATGTGCATCCATTGTGGAAAACAGTTTAGCAGTTCCTTAGAAAATTAAACATAGAATTACTATATGAACCAGCAATTCCACCCCTAAATAAATACCCAAGAGAATTTAAAACATATGTTCACCCATAAACTTGTACACAAGTGTTCATAGCAGCATTATTTATAACAGCTAAAAGATGTAAACAAGCCAAATGTCCACTAACTCATAAATGGATAAACAAGATGTGGTATAGCCACACAATGGAATACTATTTTGTTTATTAGAAGGAATGAAGTACTGATATATGCTACAACATGAATGAACCTTAAAAACATGCTAAGTGAAAAATGCCAGATACAAAGGCCACATATTGTATGATTCCATTTATTTGAAGTATCTAGACTTGACCAACATATAAACACCAAAATAAACTAATGATTGTCAGATATTAGACAAAAGGGGGAATGGGGAGCAACTACTAATGAGTATGAGGTTTCTTTTTGGAACCATAAAAATATTTTAAAATTAGATAGTGGAGATGGTTGCACAACTCTGTGAATATAATAAGAAACCACTTAATTATACAATTTAAATGCATGAATATATGGTATGTGAATTGTATCTCAATAAAGCTTTTTTTATTTTTTTGTCTTTTGTCTTTTTTCCGTGTCCGGCAACGGATCGCAACCCTCAGTGTTGCCCCCGTACCGGATGGGGGACCGGCAACGGGATTGCAAACCTCGGCGTTGCTCCCGTGCCTCGCTCAGCCAGTGAGCGGGAACCG
>NW_007726145.1:150908-194802 GCF_000696425.1 Galeopterus variegatus | reverse complement strand
TATGTGGGATCCGAACCCTCAGGCGGGAGCGCCGCCGCGCTTCCCAAGCGGCGCACTATCCAGTGCGCCACCGGGCTGGCCCTCAATAAAGCTTTTAAAAAAATAAAAGAACTTAAACTTTCTGCATTTAACCTTAAAATTCCAGAGTCAGGAAAGTAAGTGTAGAAGCAAGGAGCCAGGACCTGGAGAGTGAGGTCATGCTAAGAACATAAAATCTAAGCTAGGTACTAGAGTGCACTGGGTGAAAATCTCCGAAGCGTGTGTTCAAGTTAAGTGTCTGTATCCAATTATGAACTTAAAATAATGCCATTTTTATAACCAAATAGCCAAGCTGGAGTCAGGGTGTCCCATCAAGTTTTTTGTTGTCCTGCTATCAAGCTTTTTATTCAGATGGCAAAAAAGCAAAGAGATTTGTTACTCTAAATACAATTCTACTACCAAGGATCAGTGAAATGGAAATGAATCTTGGGGAGGGGGAGTAAGTGATCATAATATTTTTAGGGCTTTGTGATAGCCAAAGAAGTAATAGGTGGGCAGATTCCAAAAACTGTGTATGATCCTATGATTGGAGATTCTAAGAGGCAATATGGCTCAAAGTGTGTGAGGCTATCAGAAGTGAAATCAATGGTACAATCAAAAAAGAACAGAACACAAAAGAAAAGTTTTAATTGCTTGAATAATATGGTGTTGCTTATTAGATTTTAAATGACTTATACAAAAGAAAAAGGAAGAAGAAACAATGAAGAACAATTCCTTATGTGTGCATAGCATTTTATATTTAGTATTGTCATTCATTAATTGACTCATTGATTCATTCATTCATCCAACAAACATTGGTATGCAGGACGCACTAGGCCAGAGTAACATAAATGAATCAAATTTGTCTCAAGGAAGCAAAGCCCAGGCTGAGAATTGGGGTTTAGAGAGAGATGACAGACATCACAAGAAACAATCATAACACAATGGATTAATGTAATTTATAAGTTTTTGCTGTAAAAGTAATCAAAATATGTATCAAGTGATGAGAGCACAGAGGAGTGCAAAGATAACTGCTCCTTGAAGAGTTAGGAGATGAGATACATGCAAATACTAGGGGAAGTTTCACCACTTTCTTGAATGATAATTAGGAATGAGACTGACAAGAGAGGCAATTTAGCAAACTATTTCATCAACGGGACACTGCATGTGATCTAACACAAGATTTACAAATCATTTAAATATCTATTATCCCATTTTACCATCATAATAAGCCTGAGAAACAGGTCAATTTTTATCATCCACATTTTACAGCCAAGAAAACTGAGGCACAGTTTAGGAGAGAAAGCAACTTCTTTACAAATGACAGAATTAAAGTTCCAACCCAGGTTTTCTTTCTACTTCTCTAATAGAAAAAAAAAAAAAAGTTATATGGACTCAGAAGAGCAGAGTCAGAAAGGTAAAGATGTGAGTGAGTTTAGACTGAGAAAAAGGACTTTTTGGGTTCGTAGAACAAGATGAGGAATTGAGACACACCTTCTGCCCGGATCAGATTAGAAAGAACTGCTCCATACCTGTCTTATCCATGAAGGATAATGATTTCCCAACATTAACTGGTAGAATAAGCCTCTTGAAGAGAAAATGGAAGTCCATAACAAGTGAAAGGAAAGCACCTAGTTGCTCTAAAGGAATTTAAATCTCCTGGCCCTGGGGAGTTACACCTGAGGGTCCTGAGTAACCTTTCAACTTCTGTACAATCACAAACCTACTGATGTTAATTTTGAGAAATCATAGACACCTGGAAAGATACTCATACATGCTGGAAGTCTGAAGACAGGCAACTATCCTAACTTTCAGGACTTAAAAGAAAGCATATGCCAAATACGACAAACTGAGCTAATGTTTATTCCTGGCAAGACTCTAAATAATATATTAAATTAATAGTTCATGGGCACTTAGAAAAGGAAGCTATTCAGAGCTAACATGAATTCATAGAGAACAGGTCATGCCAAGTCTACACACAGCCCATTGTTTACTCTCTCCCCACCTAGAGATAATCACTTATTAATATTTTGGTGTATTTAAGACTTTTAAATGATTACATATTATTACATAGCTGATATATTATAAGTTTGAAATTCAGAATCCTGCTTTTTCATTTAACATAATTTCCCTTAATATTAATACAATAAATATGTATTTAATTCCTACTATGTGTCAGGTTCTGTGCTGGGTTCTGAGCATAAAATGTTGAATTATAAGCTATTTTCCCACTTATTAAAATTTATCCATAATCAAATTTAATGTTTAAATATTTGAAATTTAATATTTGAATAATATCTTATCATGCATGAGTGACATTATTCATTCAACCCTTTCCCTAATGATGCTTTTTAATATTATTTTGCTGTCATAACCAATGTTATAGTAAATACTCTGTTAATAAGGCCTTTCCTGAGTATTGAATATTTCCTTGAGATAGTTTCTTAGAAATGTGATTGTAATGTCAAGTGATATGAGCATTTTAATACCCCTAATATATACTGCCAAATTGCTTCCCATAAAGTTACAACTTCTAGTCCCACCACTATAAGAAGGTGTCCATCTCACTGAACCCTTGCCAATACTGAGCATTTATTTCTCAGACAAATTAATTACAATAAATAATATGTCAATTTCAAAATTTACAACTCTCTAACTAGCAGTGAGATTGTACTTTTTTATATATTTAGTCATTATACATAATTCCTGTTCTTTGATATGCCTGATCATGTTTTTTTGACCATTTTATTGGGTTTTACTGCTTTAAACATTGCTGATTTGTATAAGCTCACAAAATATAAATTAAAATAACCTTTTCCAGTCATATTTGTCATAAATGTTTCCCCAATTTGTCTTTTTATTCTGTTTCTATATTTTTAGCATATGGAAGTTTTAAAAATTTGTGGTCAAATTTATTGTCCTTCTAGTTTGCCATTTTTTCTATTGTCTTACCATTTTAAAATCCCTTTCCCATTCAAAGATCAAAAAAAGAAAACTTTATTTCTTTTTGTTATTTTATATTTTTATACTTTATTTCATTTTTAAGTAGAATTATTCAATTGGTAGCTCATAGATGTGCTTTAGACACAGTTTACCTGGATTTCCAGAAAGCATTTGTGAAAGTCTTCGATATCTGCCATCTCACTGACTTTTTTCCTATGCTTACATTTATGTTCAATTTGTCACTATTCTGAAAGCAAAAACATAAAAAGAAAAAAAAACTTCCTTAAATGTTCTCCTTCCTTGACTTTCATGGCAAAATCATCTTCTCTGGATTCTCCTCATTCCTCTTTTGACTAAGCCTACTCTATTTTTATTTGACTCCTCTTCTGTCCTCTTAAATGCTGGTGTTCTCCAAAACTCTGTCCTTAGTTATCCACACAACTTGTCTGAAGGATTTCATTCACTACTATACCCTCAACTATCATCTATATGCTGATGGTACCCAAGTGGATGTCTACAGCTCAAATTTCCTCCATGAGCTCTACATCTTTACATATAAGAGTCTTCTGGACATATACATCTGATTATCCTACTTGTGAACCTGACAGATGGCCTTTCACACTCTACCATCAACTTTTCTTTCCATAATTATCACCTTTAGTTTTTCACTCAGTCCACCTTTCAGAACTTATGCCTCTTACACCTCTCTCATGTTTGAATTTCAACATTTCCTAAATATCCCTAGTCCTATCCTTAACACCATACATTTGGATGCTTATTCTGCTTGCCTGAAACATCCTTCTTTCCACAAACCCCTATTCATATTTTCAAGACCCAGCTTAAATGCCAGTTCCCCAATTTTCTCAAACCATGTGTAGTTATTCCAGGCTCTGTATTCCCAGAGTGTTTTGCTCTTAATTTCTTACAACATTGTATTTTGATCTAATTAAATTTCTGTCTTCTCTGACAGAATGTGAGCTCTTAGAGTATAGTACATGTTATTTTTATTCTTGTAGACCCAGTGTCTAGTATTGTACTTATATAATATGGCTCAATAAATATTTATTGAATGAATGATATATTTGTGGACAAGGTAAAGAAATGTGAGCTGGAAAGTACGAGGATACTTCAAAAAGTTCATGGGAAATGGAATTAAAAGATAATATGAATCTTTTCATGAACTTTTTGAAGACCCCTTGTACTATTATGTAAATGATTGTACTATTATGTAAATGATTCTCAACCTTGGGTATTCAGAATCACATATACTATCTAAGAGATATACTTTGGTCCCATTATCCAGAGGTTCTTATTCAGTAAATTTGACTTAGGGATAAGGTATATATATACATACCTCTGAGACAGAGTCATGAATGTACTCACAAATAGTCCTTGATAATTGATGTCAACCTGGAGAAAATCTATTTTAGGATTTTGAAGGTATTTTGTCTTGGCCCTATTCAATCCAACATTTTCTCCAGTGATTTGGATGCAATCATACAGTGATATATTTATCCAATTTTCAGATGATCAAAACAGTTGATAATTAACATTTATTGAGAACTTATTTTATGCAAGGCATTCTGTGATTTATATAAATTATCAATTATCTGACTTAATCCTCACAATACCATTTTACAGATGAGGAGATTGAGTCTTAGAGAAATTATTTTCCCAAAGCACACAGTAAATAATTCAGATGAGTCATATCCAGATCTTTCAGACATTAAAGCCTTGCATACCCAAAATGGAAGACAAGGCCAAGATCAAAACCACCTTAACAGAATATAACAATCAGATGATGCAAATAAAACCAAATTCAATAGGACTGAGTATGAAGCTGTCTTTGGTCCATAAAATCAACCACACACAATTTAAAATTTTTAAACAATCAAAGATGGAAATCCAATACTGGGAAAACAAATATGTTTATATGTTGTAACTGGTACTATCAATTGATAAAGTCATTTTGGTAGGCAATTTGGCTCAGTATATTTTAAGAAACACTAAAATATTCGTATACAAATATTATAGCATTATAGCATACCCCCATTTTTTGTTTAACAAATAAAATCTGCATGTGTATGTAACAATGTGCATATGTCCTGAAAAAGATGTACACTAAACTGCTGGCAATGATCCCCTAGGTGTTATGAGTCTGGAGGTGAGAAAAAGAAAATTGTTTTCAATTTATCTGCAATATAAAAATGAAAGATGAAGTATAGGTGATTTTTAATTTTGTATGTGTTTTGTATCTTTCAACTCCTATAAATTTCACAATGTTTGTATTATATGATCCAGCAATCCAGTCCCTCAGAACTGATCTTAATAAAATAATTTAAAAAAAGAAAAAGCTATATTTTAAAGATACTAATAATCATGCCATTTATAAAAGCAAAATTCCATGAACAACCGATAAATCTCATAATAATGTAACAAGGAGATGAATTAGGGCACATCAACATGATGACTATTTTTCATAAATTAAAAATAACAATTAGGACCAAAATGTGGCATCATGAAAATTATTCACAAAATGATGTTTACCAAAAATAGAAAAAATAAAACTCACATATGTACTCTGATTAAGACTATGTAAAATACAAATATTTGTGTATGAAACTTAGAAAAGAAAATATACAGTATAGTAGATAAATGGCCCTTGAGTCAAATAAGCTGGGTTCAAAACCAAGCTTTTCCAGTTGTATACCTTAGACAAGTCACGTAACCACTTTGTGACTCAGTTTCCTAATCTATAAAATGAGGATTATACTTACCAAGAGAGATAGTTTAAGGATTTAATAAGAAGACACATATAAAGGACTTAGAACAATGTCTGGCACATAACTATAATACTCAGTGTGCCCAGCACTGATTAGCCATGTTCTATGGATTTTATGTATATTAACATCACTATGCTTTAAAACAACCCTAAGAGGCAGATACTATTGTTACCATCATTTTACAGATAAGGACACTGAGGAACAGAGCCATTAAGCAACTTACTGAAGTCACATAGTAAGTAGCATGAGCGGGAATCAAAACTGGGCAAGCCTGACTCAAGAATCCATGCTCTTAACCATTATACTAGACTGTGAGCCATACACAAATGACGGCTTGAAAACTATATTATTTTTTGACATAGCAAAAAAAAAAAAGTGAGATTTAAATATTCTTTTAATATTGTTTAATTAACTTTAAAATGAAAGAAACACTTTAAAAGACAAAGATATAACTTGAGATTAAAAAGCAAAACTGTACAACTATAAAAAGATAACTTAATCCTACCTAAAGTAAACAAGAAAAAAAATTAAAATTTTTCTGATTCTTTGAAAAATAATCTGCACCACTTTTGTGTACCACATTTTGGGGGTAATGAGTTATACCTGTGTGTTGTCCAAACTGTGAAGAAGCCATTCCTTCTTGTCCTCACTTTTGCTTACTCACATTTCAAAGACATTTCAAAAATTGACAAACAAATCTGGTCTCATATGTCTCCTCTCAGGCTTTGCCATTTTAGGAGAGTAATTTATAAACATTTTATGATGACTTGCTGTTGTCTTGTTCCTGCACCATTTGACTTTAGATGCTCAGTTTACCAAATGAAATCCTCTCAGTATCTTCTTGCACAACTTGTGATACAACTTTCAAACTTAATGTGCTAAAAGAGTCCTGCTTAATCAGTTGTTTCTTCAAATCTCTGTTAAAATGCTCTAAAGCACACTACAGTTATTTCGTTCTTTCTGAAATACTTTAACTTTCTCCTATAAATCTACCATCAAATTGGATTCTACCTAGTAAGAACCATGGGATCACTTAACTACTAAGAATCACATTCCCCATCACCTATCAACACCACCAATTAAAAAGAAAAGAAAAAGCCATGACAGAATCCTCTGCCATGCAATGCTATTTGTGTCCCAGTCTTTACAGCTATGTACCAGTGTTTAATTTCTTCCTGTTTCCCTTCACCTTGAAAACCCAAGACAGGTGATATTTCCTTTTTTTTAACTCTAGTTTTTTGTTTGTTTGTTTTATTTTTCTCTTTAAGCTAAGTAGCAATTCACCTAAATATCTGCTTGCTTTCTGGCCCTCCAGTTCTACTGTACCAGCTACCATCCTGGCTCTACCCTTCCATACTTGACCCCCATCTTTCTCCTCAGAAATATAATGGCTTTTGGAGGCAGGTACATTATGTGGGTTAGTGAGAATCTAGTGAACCCATATTCTTGCTTCAGATCTCAACTCAAGTGTTCTTTCTTCAGGGAAGCTTTCCCTTTCCTCTTTGACAGTCCAGTTCCTATGCTCGATGACACCTATACTTCTCCTTTATAATATTTTCATCCTTGTGATTATACATGCACTTGTATAATTCTCTGATTAATATCTTCCTCCTCCACTAGAATGAAATCTCTATGAGGGAAGATCTCATGTGTGCTTTTGTCTGCCATGAATACCAGCAACTAACATAGTACCTAGAACACAGTATATACTTAATAAATATTTGGTGAATAAATGGTAAATAAATCAATAACTGAATGATCCTTTACTTCTCAACTATAGAGATTCAGAAAAACAAAGGATTGGCTCTGTTTATGTACTTTCATATCTCAAGAATGGCAGCTTATCACAGCAGCAGGCTTGCCTCAAAATTTGCCAAGACTGGAAGCCAAGCTCAAGCCATGAAGTAGCCATACAATTTAAGCTGGCACAGGGATGCATTGAGCACAGTGCCATACATGTAGTTTGGAGTTTAATAAATCTTTGTTTAATCATTAACTTGGTAGAAAGTAAGGAGTTATTTGAATATTGTGCAAAATGGGATAAATAAAGAAAATATGTAGAACATATCCTTCTTTTCTGAAGAAGTTTAAAAAAATGGAAATGGGGGGAAAATGGCCCATATCCAGACTTGGAATTGAGGAGGACTGAAACAAAAAGTATTATTGATAGAAACTACTTTTTTTCCCCATGTAATTGGATTTCAGCAGTTTGGGGTTGGTCTAACTGGAAAAATGCTTTGAAAAATTAAGATTTTAAGATGTGATTTCTTCCCACCAATATATTAATCTTAGAGTACTATGTTCAATGTGAATACAAAATATTAAAAAGATATAAAGAACTTGAATGGCCGAGGGAAAAAGTGACAAATGTAATTATAATATATTTGAATAAAGTTTAGAGAAGAATTGAATCTCTTCAACCCAGAGGAGAGAAGGCTAAAGGTGGCCTCATAATTGTTTGCAGGGATTTTTTGTTTTATTTTGTTTTCCCCAGAAATATAACAATTCCACGCATCTACTAAGGACAGATTAAAAGGAGTTACTCTTAACAGCAACTTCACAAGCTTGTTCAACATATAAAAGAATTTGCCTACAGTAAGGATAGTTAGTTACAGAAATAAATGATTTATGGGAAGCAGAAATCCCCTTTACCAAGAATCTTTAAGAAAACAGATCAACTTCTCATGATATGGAAGTAGTTGCGGTGCTACTTAAATTCAGGGACAGGGCTGGTGGGGCTGCTCTGGGGACTATACAACCCCTCAAGTCCCTTCCAGCCCTGGAGAAATAATGAAAAGTTAACCAAAGTATAAAGAGCATTAAATCCCATAACAAACACAGCCTTACAGACAAAATCATCATGCTTGTTTTATGAAATGCCTAGATATTACTTCTCAGCAGCAGTCAGTAGAAGAAAATACTTATTGCATCCTGATAGGGATAGAAGTCACACTTAACTATAAATTGCTATAAAATGTAGAGGTATTGTAGTCAACCATTAAAGAAATGGTACTGAACATGAACTCAATAGGATAAGCCGAAGAAGTGTGGACTGTTTCCACAACTCAGTCACAGTGTAAACATAAAAAAGAAAATGTGGTACTATACCTGCCAAACACATCACATTCAGTAAGGTGAGATAATTGGACTGAAATGCCACAGAAGAAAAAGTAAATGGACACAGGGCTGCTATTCAACACTGAGGTTCAACAAAGACTCAATGGCTGCTTGCACTAACCATCACCAAAGAAAAGAAGAAGAAAAAAAAAAGATTCCAAATGGTCTTCCTAATATAGGATTGATGGATTTTTCTTGCCACCTTCAAATCACATGCATAACTTATTTCAGTATACACTGAGGTTCTGCCCGTGTGGACTGTAGACAGCATATAGCCATTATTATTCATATTTTAATATAATTGAGATGTCATATTATATTAATGACACTATATAAAAACCTACAGTTCCAAGTTAAATTGCAAAAGTAAATTTATTATTGTAGCAAGAAAGGATAGGGAGGTATGTATACATAGATATATATACACACATATATATATGGCAAATCAATCAATTTTTTCAGTTTTAAACACAGTAAGCTAACATATGTGTAGTCAAACAGAGAGAAAGATTGAATGAATCAATCCTAAAGGACTCGAGAAGGTTAACAAACTAAAAGCATCAGCTCTGGGGGGACACATACAACTAATCAGCTTTAATTTTAGGGTATATTCCCACTCATACCTTTATTTGAAGAGTCACATAAAAATCTCAGGAATCCTGTGTTTGGAAAACTTTCCATTTGCTTATCTTTTGTTATTTGACTCTGAAATATCTCATCTTGATGAGGCCAAAGAGATTGAACTAAATGGGACATAATAATCAACTACATTGTATATTGACAAAATAAAAATTAAAAAAAGAAAAAAGAAAATGAAAAAATGTTTTTAAAAGCTCTATGTCTTATTCTAAACTCTAGCAGCAATGCACCAGATGCATTTGTAATACAAAATTCCCTTCAAAAGAAGTAATCCTCAGGAACCTGTGGGTGTATTATATTAGCTCATTACTTCTATATATCTAGTGTCCAAGAGAATTTTCAGTGAGAGTGGTCTCTGGATGACAATTATATGGGGAGTTTGGAGGTTAAGGATAAATTTTTTAGACTTTAGAACTGCTTTTTCTCTGACAGAAACAACCACTCCCTCGTACCTCCAATTTCTTAATCTGCTGATTTACCATTTAACAAGAACTTCTACAACTTTATTAAAAATCAATATCTGAGGTCTCAACAATCTGGATCCCTTCACAAGCTCTGTCTGTAGCCAGTCGGGCTCGAGTCAAAGAGCCATTGAACAGTGGGAACAGATCTCTGACCACCTCTCACCATAACAACCCTAAGGGAGGTCTGTGTTAATCTAAAACTCTGGAGCCTACCCCAGTGATAAGAAGCAGCCCATGAAGCTCTTACCTTAGTGTACATAGTCTCTGAAGGCCCAACGGCATTTATATGGTTTCCAATGTCACTTATCATCCACACACAGAGCAATTAATACTCTAAGAGAAATCGGTATCAATATGAAAACAAGCAATGTAAACCTATGGAACTGTCTCATCTGTACTTTTGGAGAGATCATTTTAAACAAAGAGAGACATGAAAGCTGGTTTAATTTAGACAGTGCTGTATTCAGTCTCTGCTATCCTTTGTTGGCAACAGAGAAACCCAAATCAAAACCAAGACTTCTCCAAGATTTCCTCCTCCTTAAAGAAGAAACACATGTACACAATTCTCATGAAGACAAATTTGGCTTATTGTATTTTGTAAATGCAACTCAGTATATGTCAGACAAATTGTTCTAGTAGGCTAATGCTATCGATCAAAATTCATGAAAGAGAGGAAAATGATGCGGGGGGGAGTGATGCCAGGTTACTAAATTTATAAATGTATAACTCAGTGAGATTTTCCCAATTCTCACTAGATGTTCTAAGTTAGTATTGGATAGACCTGGAGGTTTTGATTGCCTTTGCGCAGATTGTGTTCCAGCTGTCTTCCAATATTTGAACACTCAGGTCTTGGTCTCATGCTGTGCAAACAGTCAGCCTCCCACATATGCTGTATACCAGGAGTAATTTATGAATCTATCTATAAAGGAAATCACAGTGCATGCAAGAAAGGGTTATGTAAAACTCTAAGATTGAAAGAAGTAGCTACAGTAAATTCGGGACAAGTTCCAAACATCACTAGTATGTTTGAGCTGATTTACAAATCCTACAGATCTTTGGTAAACCATACCCATTGTGAAGCCGGAAGAGTAAACAAAAGCCTTGATGACACAGTCTCTACATAAATCTCAAGCTGCTGCAATTCCTTTACCTTGTTGCTTCATATTCATTAAACCATCTTGCAATTTCGTAATCTAATAGAAGCGGTAAGGAAAGATGGGCACTGTGAAATTCAGACAGTGGCTACCAGGTGGAGAATTAGATGAAACATCCAAAATACTTTTGCAATTTGTTCTCAATTGTACATATGAAGGATTTCTTCCCAAACTGGCCTAAAAGGCCCATTCAAATGAAAAGGGTTGGAATTTTAAGAAGTGTCCCTGGAATGGCTCAGAATGTCCTTTGAGAACTGTGGCCAGTCTTTCTTTACCTGGACATTTTCTCACTTGGCTCCTTCATCCACCTGCCATCAGTGGCAGGTCAGCTCATTCCTCCTATTGTGACTATGCTTTTGACATGGAGGGATTTCACCTTGAGTTCTTGCAGCTTTTTCTATTTTTAGCCTCTGTATCTTTTCTTCTTGTCTCTTCCAATCCCCTTTAAGCTTTCTATTATGGCCTCCTATAAGTCTCTCCTTAGAGTATTTCCTTCCTGTACTCATGTTCTGAACACTCAGTGCACTCTACTTGTACTTAAGCAAGTTCCTGTGGTTGCTCTGATTTCACTGTTTGCAAGATTGATACTCCAGAAACTATTTCTACATGAGTACATTGCCATAAATTCAGACATGCTATCACGAACTGCAGTACCTTGACTGGGAATTTGGTCTGAACAAGCAGGACCTCCACGGATGAGAAAAGAAGAATAGGATATGCTTTGCTACTCAATTATCTTTTTTTATAGAAAAAAAGAACTCTTTGTAGAAATAGCATGATACAAACAATATAAACTTCTCTCTTTATAAGATGGTAGACAATTCAGAGTTAAGCTACCAAATTTACTAATTCATATTCTCAGCCACTGCATAATTGTTGAGAAATATGGAAATTGTGAACTAGGAGTTAGTTCTACTCTGGGTTTAATCATGGTTCTGGCATAATTAGTCAATGCAGCATCAAAAGTTGAGGCAGATTGCTCTTCTCTTTGATAACTTTTGGATAAAATACTGCTGTTTCACCAGACATGACATTGCTTCCCACTACCTTTGTTATACTTTTTTGTTACTATTAGACAATTTGTGTACTTAAGATTATTTTTTCTGGCAAAGGTGATGCAAAGTGTTACCCTCACAGTCTGCTGCTACGTTCCCATTTCTGAAAGCTGGCTAAAAAACATGCTTGCTAGTATTGTAAATTATGCTAAAACATATAAAACTGTCCATCGTTTTTATAAGTCCAGCTCCCAGAGAAGAAATCTGGCTTCCCCTTACCTAAACTCTCTTTTGCATATATTCCCTAATCCAAATGCTCTGCCAATACCTTTCAGTGCCACCTCAATCACAACTTTTCCTAATGTCACTGTTCCCACTGTTAAATAAAGCAGAGGGATCTATTTCAGAGATTTTTCCAAAATGATGTTCCAATAATTTTGTCTCTCCTTTTTAAATCACCAAAGATCTAAATATGCCCCAATTTCCTTCAGACTTAGTAACTAAATGACTACATATACCTTGTGATCATTGCCCAGATGTCAGTCATTTTGACTTTTGGTAAATATGGCATCATTTGCTCAAATGTCTGATGTAGCAGACAGAGTCTTTGATTGGCTTTTGACTATAGCTTAATTAAGCAATCATTTTCCCCTTTCTAGGGGACCTACCCCATCCCCACTTCCCCTTTTTCCTCCCTGTAGTCTGGAAAGAAATGAAAGTATCATCAGTTTTCCCTTTCTCCTATATCCTACCTGTATATGCACCTTTTAAAATTTTGTTCCTTTTTCTCTAATCTCCCTGCAGCATCTGACCCCAGCTTTAGCTTTCTCTGTCTTCTATTTCATTACAGACATATCACTATGTCAAGATTATTCCTAGAGGGAAGGACTATTTCCATTTTCTTTCTCTCTCTCTCTCTCTCTCTCTCCTCTCTCTCACCTTCCCTCCCTCTTTCTTTGTCTCCAACATATCCTATCCTTGAATTTGAGTCTACAAAAAGTCATCTAGTTTATCCAGTGCCTCACTCCATTTGACACTCTTCTTTTGCTACATGCTGCAAGTACTAGAAATACACACCACCCTCTCAAAAATCCTGACATCCATTATCTAGGAATTTCATCATCTTCTCTATGAATTGCCTTGAGGATATTTACCATTAATCAATCATCTATTACACACAGACAGAGCAACTAAGACAGGGCTCAAAGTAACAATTATGACATGTGCAAAGTTTGTGTCCCATGTTCCATTCACTTTGGAAGACCTCTTTGCCATTTACTTTTTTAAACAATCTTTTTATTTTGGAATAATTTTAGATCTACAGAAAAGTTGCAAAGATAGTACAGAGTTCCCATTTACTCCTCACCCATTTTCCGTTATTGTTAGCATCTTACATAACCACGGTCCATTTGTCACAGCTAAGGAAATAACTTTGGTACAGTACTATTAACCAAATTCAAGACTTTATTCAGATTTTACTAGTTTTTCATCAATGTCTTTTCTGTTTGAGAATCCCACATTGCAATCAGTAATCACACCTCTTTAGTTTTCACTGGTCTGTGACAGTTTCTCAGTCTTCACTTGATTTTTTCATGACCTTGATAGTTTTTAGGAGTACTTGTCTAGTTTTTCTGATGTTTTTCTCATGGTTAGACTGAGGTCATGGGTTTTGAAGAGTAAAGGTCACAGAGGTGAAGTGACATTTTCATTCCAAGATGTAAAGGGTACACGTAATAAACATGTCTTATCACTGATGATGTTAGCCTTGATCACCTGGCTTAGGTAATGTGTGCCAGCTTTCTCTACTATAGAATCACTTTTTCCCCCTCTTTCCATACACTATTCTTTGGGAGCAAGTCACTAAATCAAGTCCTCGTTCAAGGGGGTAGAATTATGTTCCAAATTCTAGAAGGAAAGATATCTACATATATTATGCATAGGAGATTTGTCTATTCTCCTTTATTTATTTATTAATGTGTTTATTTATTCAGTAATTTATTTATGTCAGTTTAGACTCATGTATATTTATTTTATACTTAGGGTTAGAATCCAATACTATGTTATTTATGTTACTGAACAAATTGATACAGCTTTGGCCACTGGCAGCCCTTTCAAATTGACTCCTATGTCCCTTTGACATATCTACATCATTCTGCTTTTCGAGCACTTCCTAAATTTACAGCAGTACAAGATGTGACAGGCTTATCTTATAAATAGCATACCCCTGCCCTGGGATTAGCCATTTCTCCAAGGAGTCCTGGTTCCTTTTATTAGTGAATGGCATTTAAAATCAAGAATTTATCCACCATTACTTTGCTCTATTCCTCGGATATCCCCTGGCCCAGGACTTTCCAACTCCTCATAAACCCAGAACTTCATGTTCTTTCCACCTCTACCCCATCTCCATCAACTTTGTCAGATCTGTGTCATTCCCAGCTGTAACCTTAACATTCTTACAATCAACTGGAGGATTGTTTTACTAAAAGTTGTAAAAAAAAATTTTTTTTTGAAGATAAAGCAAGAAAGACTGGAAATAGAAAGGTAACATGCTCCCAGGCTAAAGCACAATTTATAGGCAAAGAAAAGGATAAGAGATAAATTACACAAATATCCTTTATGGAAGAGTTTTGATTACTTCATGAAACATCATCTCTCAAAAGACAAATGAAACAGAAACAAGTTAAGCCTGAGAAGTGAGCTAACACAGACTGATACCAACCAAAGTATTCAAGTGATACAGATGGGAAAACTGATATAAAGAAAATTTTTAGACTTTCAGATTTTTTTTTTTTTTACCTCCGAAGAGTATGGTTATTTTCAAGAGACTAGATGGTCAGTAATTTGTGGTTTAAAAAAAAGCATAACTTAGGTGTTACCGCTATAATACTGAGTCACGAAGTAATGATTATGGTGAACTACTTCAAGACGTGTACCTATCGAATGAGCCTATCAAGGTATAATCACCATAGATTTGATAGAAAAGAATCAAAAACTCAATAAAATTCTTTCTTTAAAATTGTTCCTTTGGAAAGACTATTTTGACTGTGAAAGTCAAATCCCTTTATGAAAAATTCAAGCTTTCTCTGTGCAACTCAACATCCTTGCTTTTGAAACAAAGGAGGACATTTTTAGGAAGGAAAAAGATCTCCTCTTTGGAAATATTATTCTTAGACAATTGCTGCCTGGGTGTTAAAAAATATTCACTAATTTGCACCTTTTATGAAAGCCAAAATGAATTTTGAATGGTGTCAAGTATCTTGATAAATCCTGTAAATGTATTTCTACTTGTCTTAACCATAAAAAGTAGAAATGCAAAGGAACCATTCTTGAACTAAGGTTCAATCCAAGACTGGCACAAACAGTATGTCTTGGTTAAAGAAAACATGAATGCACATTTTAAAGTTATTTAAAAGAAAATAGATTTTTTTCCTTCAGTCTTTCTGTAGATGATGTAGACTTGAATCAAAAAAGGGACTTTACTTGAAACCTTGTGTTCCAGGCCAAGAAATAAAGTTGAAAAGGTATCACCCTACTAAAAACCAGAAAACTACAGACATTTTTAAGGACAAAGGAAAGGAAACTTTTGAAGACTCTTATCTGTCTTTATTATGTCCTTTTCTTAAACAAAGTAAGGTTAGGCTAAAGATGGGTTTTTCATTTCCTATTTGAAACTGCATGATGAACGACAGATGCATAAAACACAGCATGTGTTTCAAATGGCATGCTGTAAACTAATTCAAGCCAGAAAGATTGAGACAAAAAGAATAATCACGATTTCACTTAAACCCTCTTTCTGGAAGACTGACCAAAATCATGAATAGTGTTTTTCTCTTAGGCAAAAAAAACATTTTTAGGCCTTGTCACTAATAGTGGCTAACTGAAATTGCAGAAGAGGGTATAACATGAAGAAAACAGCCATGTTGGAGGAGGAAGAACTGAACCTAGTGAGGTAAGAAAACAATCAAAGAGGGAGGAACAACCTAAATCTCAAACCTCAGAAAGAATGTCTTCTGCCTCAGGATGAAGAATGAACCCAAAGAAATGATGGCTTCAGGAATCAAGGGAAATGACAGTAAAAAGATAATTCCACTTGCACCTGGATACATACGAAGAGTTAAAATGGAAAGAAGATCCAAGAGACAACAACATGATTCATCTTAATTTGGTAGCATGAGAATGAGGTGGACATCTTTGTTAAGACTATAAAAATTGAAAGAAAAAAAAACACTTGACAGCTTGAAGGATGAAACTGACTTCTGTACATAATTGCTTACGTTATACATGTCCTGATAAATACCCAGTGATTTATTACACATTATAAATCCACCAATATTAATATTCCAGCTTTATATAATTTTTAATTTTCTTGATGTTATTTAGAGTTCTTAATATAGTCCCCCCAAAAGTTCTATTGTAAAATAAGCCCTAGAGGCAAAAGAATAAGTGTAGACAGAACATGTCACTTCCCCAGAATTAACATCCACATAGTTCAGATATTCTAAAGCCTCTCAACAGAAATGGAAAAACTCTCAGTTAAATAAGCCACTGTACTCAGGAAGTGTCAGTATGGGAAATGTTTATTCATTTCAGTAACACCCATAAATGTCTTAGTTTTCTTCTATTGCTTTTTCCTATTCCCTCTCTTACACATATCAAAAGTGTTTGGAAGCTGATTCTTTTTCTGCCATGAATTCAAAGGTTCTTTCCCTCAATGCTTATTATGATAGACAAATCATATATATTTTATTAGGCAGTGTTCTCCAGAGAAACACAACTTATGTGTTCATATATTGTGTTATTGGATCACACGATTACGAAGGCTGAGAAATCCCATAATTTGCTGTCTATAAGTTGGAGACTCAGGGAAGCTGGTGGTACAGTTCCAGTCCAAGTCCAAAGGCCTGAGAAATAGGACAGCAGATGGTATAAGTCCCAGTCGAAGGGGAGGAGAAAACTGATGTCCCAGCCACACAGTCAGGCAGAGAGAGTGAATTCCTCCTTCCTCTGTCTTTTTGTTCTACTCAGGCTTTCAATGGACTGAATGAAGCCCACTCACACTGGGTAGGGCAACTTGCTTTACTCAGTCTACAGATTCAAATGCTAATCTTATCAGGAAACACCCTCACAAACACACTTAGAAATAATGTCTAACCAAATATCTGGCACATCATGATCCAGTCAAGTTGACACATAAAATAACATATACAACATCTCACAAAGATGTGTTCATTTGCAGACACACACACCCATCTGCAAATAATCTGAATAAATCCAAACTAGCTTCTTCTAATTCTGTGGGCTTATTTGTCAATATAGGGCAAGGTTAAATTATTTTAAGTCTTTATTTTGGGGGACACTTATTTGTAAGTCAGAACTTCTCAAATTGTTTCACAGTATTTATAAGCTTATCTATGTAATGAATATGTGTAAAGATGCACATATACTGCAGCCAACATACAAAGACTGATTAATGGCTAATGTTAGCCAAAGAAACTGGCTAATGTTTAGTGTAATCTGAAACTCATGAAATGATTCTTTCCTTTTGATGTAAAAATCAGTCCAATTTATTGGATCAATAATGAAAAGTACAACCATTAAAATACTCCAGGGTACTTCTGGTCAAGATTAAAGAATAAATGGTCCCCAGCATCACTCTCTCCCACAAATCAACCAATTTACAACTATAAAAAAGCAATGACAGCCAAGCTGGGGCTTCTAGAGCTCAGGGGAAGAGGAGGAGAGACCTACAGATTGCATGAAGGCAGAAGAAGCCATGATGAGAGAAAGAAAAAAACATTCTAACAGTTTCAAATTCTGGCCATTTCCAGGCAGGAGGTGCTGAGTGCATGGAGCAGGAGCTGGCAAATAGCCACAGCTGTGCCTTTCGGATGAAGTTGCTTGGAGATGGCAGGGGAGAAGAGAGCCTTGGTGGCCCCCAGGCCAGCAAGACCACTAATAGGGTTCCCATGGACCCACATGGGACTGAGGAGCCACAACAACTGAGAAAAAGGAGCCACTTAGAGGCCAGTGAGTCATCCCAAGGGATCAGAGCATGGCCCATCCCATGGGAAGTGTTTGGAGCACGGGTGGTGGGGGAGACGGGCCCACTGGGGGAACACTGGGGCACAGCAAGGACAGTTGATCTGCTCCCCAATCAGCGTAGGACCTCCCACAGGAGACTGGTTAGGAATATAGAACTGTATGGATGCAGTTTGAGGAAAAGACTCAGGCACACACCAGTGTCTCTACACAACCCAGCTGCACCGGATTTCACTAGAACCAGAAGTACCCATAAAGTCAACCATTAAAACCTGAGCTGCACAAAAAGCCTTCTCTAGGGAATCAGCAGCAAAGCAGCAATTTAGCTCAACCACACAGCACAAGTACTGGTCCCCACAGGAAGTTCCACCATTTTAGAAGTAAGCAAAGGACAGCAAATTAGTTCCAGCAAACAGTTTGAGTTGTGGGAACAGCAAATGATCCAATACAAAACTGAAAGAAAAACAAAGTACCCATAATCAGAGACAAAGTTTGATGTTAACTAGTAAATGTCTCATTTCACCAAAGAACACCTATAACACCTAGAAGGACCAGAAGTCCCCTGGGCTACCAAGCCAGAAAGGGGTGATGGCTGGATGCCTCAGCCATGCCTCCCAACACAACAACCAGTCCTGAGGGTGGGGCCAAGGGCCTCAGCCACACCTACCCAACAAGCATAACCACTCCAGTGATGACCACTGAGCAGCCGCAGGAAGTGCCCCATGCTCTCCTGAGCCAGGATGGTGGGGGGCCAAGGGCCTTGGTAATGGCCCCCTAACAGAAGTAACCAGCCCAGCAACAATGACCAAGCACTGCAGGAAGTGCCCCAGGCTCTCCTGAGCTGGGGCGATGGGGGAATGAGGGCCTTGGCCATGGCCCCCCCACACCCACATCCAGCCCAGAGATGACCACTGAGCAGCTGCAGGAAGCACCCTGGGCTCTCCTGAGCCAGGGTGGTGGGGGGTTGGGGGCCTCAGTCACACACCCCCAACACGAGCAACCAGCCCAGTGATGACCATCAAGTCACAGAAAGAAGGGCTCCAGGTTCGCAAGCTGAGGAGGTGGGAGGTGGTAGGTGAGGGTTTTTGCCACACCTCCCTGACATCTGCACCCATCCTGGCAATGACCAAGCAACCACTGGAAGCCCCTGATCTCCCCTGTGGGAATGTGGGGGTGCCACAGGCCTCAATCCCACCCCTCTTCCTTCCTTCTTCTTCCACTACATTTCCTTCCTCTTTCCCCTCCCTCCTCCCTCCCAAATGCCCTGTAACAACATCATGGAATGTAAAAAAATAATACTGATAAAATAAAATACAAAAGCTGAAGATCCACGGAGACCACGTGCCCTGTGATGCCAGCACACAACCCAGCAGGTAGGCCTCACCACCACCACCCGACTCCATCCCCAGCCTGGCTGAGTGCATTCTGACCAGAGAGGCACCCCCCGGAGAAGCCAAAGACCCACGGAGACCATGTGCCCTCAGTGCCAGCATGCGACCCAGCAGGTAGGCCTTGCCACCGCTGCCCGACTCCATTCCCAGCCTGGCCGAGTGCATTCTGACCAGAGAGGCACCTCCCCGAGAGGCTCAAAACCCGAGGTGACCACAAACCAAAGTCACTAATGGGCAACCAAGCAGACACTGAGGCAGCCATACCAAATTGGCAGCCCCAGCAGCATCATAGCCAGACAATAGTGTCAAACCAGTGGACCATGAAATCCCCTGCCACAATGACTAAACATCAAAGGAAAGATACCAGATATAGGAAAAATCAAGAAAGTACACCACCAAAGGGTAATAACTCTCAAGATCTAGATCCTATAGAACAAGAAGCCCTTGAAATGTCTGACAAGGTATTTTGAGTGATAATTCTAAGGAAACTAACTGAGATACAGGAAAACTCAGCAAGACAACATGATGAAATGAGGAAAAGTGTACAGGACCTGAAATAAGAAATGTACAAGGAAATCAATGCCCTGAAAAAGAATGTAGTAGAGTTTGCCGAACTGAAGAATTCATTCAATGAAATAAAAAACACAACAGAGTTTAACCAGCAGGCTTGCAGAAGTAGAAGAGAGAACTTCTGACCTTGACAATGGGCTGTTTGAAATAACACAGGCAGACCAAAAAAAAAAAGAAAAATAACTAAAAGCATTGAAGAAAATCTAAGAGGGACATCAGACAACCTAAAGCGCTCAAATATCCGAGTCATGGGTATTCCAGAAGGGGAGGAAAAAGACAAAGAGAGAATCTTAAAAGCTGCAAGAGAGAAGTGTCAAATCACCTATAAGGGAGCCCCAATCAGACTAACATCAGACTTTTCATCACAAACACTAAAAGCCAGAAAGGAATGGGATGATATATTCAAAATACTAAAAGACAGAGATTGCCAGCCAAGAATACTCTACCCCTCTAGGCTATCCTTCCGAAATGAAGGGCAAATACTATGTTTCTCAGACAAACAAAAACTGTAGGTGTTCACTACCACACGACCACCCTTACAAGAAATTCCCAAGGGGGTACTGGGTTTGGTATCCGAAAAATAACTACTACTGCCATAAAAACTCAGGAAACATCAAAACTCCCTAGTAAAATAAAAGTGCCAACAATGAAGAGAGGGAAAAAAACAAGTTTATCTACAACCCAAGGAACCAACAAATACAGAAAACAAACAGTAAATCAGAAAGAAAGGAACAAAAGACACCTAAGACATCCAAACAAAAATTAACAAAATGCTAGGAGTAAATCAACACTTTTCAATAACAACTCTTAATGTAAAAGGTTTAAATTCCCCAATCAAAAGACACAGATTGGCTGACTGGATTAAAAAGGAGGACCCAACTATATGCTGCCTACAAGAGACCCACCTCACCTATAAAGACTCACATAGACTAAGAGTGAAAGGATGGAAAAAGATTTACCATGCAACAGAAATGAAAAAAGAGCTGAAGAAGCTATTCTTATATCTGATAAAATAGACTTTAAACTAAAAACCATAAAAAGAGATAATGAGGACCACTATATAATGATAGAAGGATCGATCCATCAAGAAGACATAACAACCATAAATATACACGCACCCAATGTCGGAGCAGCCAGATTTATAAAGCAAACTTTATTACACCTAAAGAAGGAAATGGACACTAATACCATAATAGCAAGGGACCTGAACACCCCACTGTCAATATTGGATAGATCATCTAGGCAAAGAATCAGCATAGAAATACAAGATCTATACAACATTCTAGATCAATTGGACTTGGCAGATATCTACAGAACGTTCCCTCAAACAACCTCAGAATATTCATTCTTCTCATCAGCACATGAATCATTCTCAAGGACAGATCACATGTTAGGTCCCAAATAAAGTCTCAACAAATTCAAAAAAAATTGGAATTATCCCATGTATTTTTTCAGATCACAATGGATTAAAATTAGAAATCAATAAAAAATGAAGTTCTGGAAATTATACAAACACATGGAAATTAAACAGCATTCTACTTAATGATATATGGGACCAAGAAGAAATCAAACAAGAAAATAAAAAAATTATTGAAACTAATAAAAACAGTGATACATCATACCAAAACCTGTGGGATACTGTGAAAGCAATACTAAGGGGAAAATTTATCGCATTAAATGCTTACTTCACAAGAATGGAAAGATGGCAGGAAAACAACCTGACACTTCAACTTAAAGAACTAGAAAAACAAGAACAATCCAAACCCAAAGTTAGCAGACGGAAATAAATCATTAAGATCAGAGCAGAACATAATGAAATTGAAACCAAAAAACAATACAAAGATCAATGAATCAAAAAGTTGGTTTTCTGAAAAGATAAAATTGACAAACCATTAGCATAGCTAACTAAAAAAAGAAGATCCAAATAAAAATTAGAAATAAAAAAGATGATATTACAACTGATATATCTGAAATGCAAGGAATCATTTAAGACTATTATAAACAACTGTATGCCAACAAATTTGAAAATCTGGAGGAAATGGATAAATTTCTGGACACACACAAGCTACCAAAACTGAGCCAAGAAGATGTAGAAAATCCGAAGAGACCAATAACAATAAAGGAGATTGAAGCTGTTATCAGAAGGCTCCCAACAAAGAAAAGCCCGGGACCAGATGGATTCACAGCAGAATTTTACCAAACATTCAAAGAGGAATTGACACCAATTCTTTACAAACTATTCCAAAAGATTGAAACAGAGGCAAATATCCCAAACTCATTCTATGAAGCAAACATCACCCTGATACCAAAATCAGGTAAAGATATAACTGAAAAAGAAAACTACAGGCAGATATCCTTGGTGAATATAGATGCAAAAATCCTCAGTATAATACTAGCTAACAGAATACAGCAACACATATGCAAAATTATACACCATAATCAAGTGGGATTCATTCCAGGGATGCAAGGTTGTTTCAACATACACAAATAAATAAATGTGATGCACCATATCAATAAAATCAAACACAAGGACCATATGATCATCTCTATAGATGCTGAAAAAGCATTCAATAAAATTCAACACTCGTTCATGATAAAGACCCTCTATAAGGTAGGTATAGATGGAAAGGATCTCAAAATAATTAAAGCTATATATAATAAACCCACTGCCAATATCACCTTTAATGGGGAAAAGCTGAAAGCTTTTCCTTTAAGAACAGGAACTAGACAAGGATGCCCACTCTCACCACTCTTATTCAACATAGTGTTGGAAGTACTAGCCAGAGCAATCAGAGAAGAGAAGGGAATAAAGGGCATTCAGATTGGAAACAATGAAGTCAAACTGTCCGTGTTTGCAAATGACATGATCCTATATACTGAACAGCCTAAAGCCTCTACAAGAAAAATCTTGGAGTTGATAAATGATTTCAGCAAAGTAGCAGGATACAAAATTAACACACAAAAATCAGTAGCATTTCTATTCTCCAATAGTGAACATGCAGAAAGAGAAATCAAGAAAGCTTGCCCATTTACAATAGCCACCAAAAAAATAAAATACTTAGGAATTGAGTTAACCAAGGATGTGAAAAATCTCTATAATGAGAACTACAAACCACTGCTGAGAGAAATTAAAGAGGACACAAGAAGATGAAAAGAAATCCCATGCTCTTGGATTGGAAGAATCAATATTGTGAAAATGTCCATACTACCCAAAGTGATATACAAATTCAATGCAATCCCCATCAAAATTCCAATAGCATATTTCTCCAAAATGGAAAAAACTATTCAGACATTTATATGAAATAACAAAAGACCATGCATAGCCAAAAGGAATCCTAAGGAAAAATAAATAAAGCTGGAGGCACAAAAATACCTGACTTTATATTACAAAGGTATAATAACCAAAACAGCATGGTACTGGCATTAAAATCAGACACACAGATTGATGGAATAGAATAGAGAACCCAGAAATTAACCCATATACCTACAGCCATATGATCTTTGACAAAGGTACCAAGAATACACACTGGGGAACAGACTGCCTCTTCAGTAAATGGTGCTGGGAAAACTGGATATTCATATACAGAAGAATAACTAGACCCATACCTCTCACCATATACCAAAATCAACTCAAAATGGATTAAAGAATTAAATATACATCCTGAAGCAATAAAACCCCTTAAAGAAAACTTAGGAGAAACACTCCAGGAAGTAGAAGTTGATATAGACTTCATGAATATGACCCTAAAAGCACAGGCAACTAAAGGAAAAATAAACAAATAGGATTATATCAAACTAAAAAGCTTCTGCACAGCAAAAGAAACAATCAACAGACTGAAAAGACAACCAACACAGTGGGAGAAAATATTTGCAAAATATACATCTGACAAAGGATTAATATCTAGAATAAACAAGGAACTCATACAACTTTACAGCAAAAAAACAAGTAACCCAACTAAAAAATGGGCAAAGGAGCTGAATAGGTATTTCTCAAAGGAAGATAAACGAATGGCCAACAGACACATGAAAAAATGCTCAACATCACGCCATGTTCTGGAAATGCAAATCTAAACCACTTTGAGATAACATCTTACTCCAGTTAGGGTGGCTAATATCCAAAAGACTGAGAACAATAAATGCTAGTGAGGTTGTGGAGAGAAACGAACTGTCATACACTGATGGTGGGACTGAAAAATGGTGCAGCCTTTATGGAAAATGGTATGGAGGCTCCTCAAACAATTGCACATAGATCAACTGTATGACCCACTTGTTCCACTGATGGGAATATACCCAGAGGAATGGAAATCATCATGCCAAAGGGATACCTGTACTACCATGTTTATTGAAGCACTATTTACAATAGCCAAGAGTTGGAACCAGCCCAAATGTCCATCATCAGATGAGTGGATACGGAAAATGTGGTATATCTGCACAATGGAATACTACTCTGCTATAAGAAACAATGAAATACTGCCATTCACAACAACATGGATGGACTTAGAGAAAATTATGTTAAGTGAAATAAGTCACGCACAGAAAGAGAAATACTGCATATTCTCACTTATTTGTGGGAGCTAAAAATAAATAAATAAATACACAAACAACCTGGGGGGGGGGAGGAAAGAAGACACAACAATTACAATTCCTTGAAGTTGATACGACAAACGAACAGAAAGGAGATTGTTGGGAGGGAGGGAGAGAGGGTGGAGGGAGGGAGGTTTCGGTGATGGGCCACAATAATCAACCACATTGTATACTGACAAAATAAAATAAAATTTTAAAAAAGAGGAGGGAAAAATAAAATATAAAAATAAAAATAAAAATAATAAAATAAAATACTCTAGGGAAGGTTTTTTCTTTTTCTGTTTGTTCAGTTTCTTTAATGTAAGAAAGCCATCTATCTGTTGTTGGAGTTTAACCTTAGCTTAATATTAGCTATAATATTTTCTATGTGAAATAGTGTATTTGTATGTGTATTTGCATTCTCTTACTAGAGAGAAAGAGAAAGAAAGTAGGGTGGTATAATTTTTTAAAATAACTCAAGTAGAAAGAAAAAATACTATTTCTCTATTCAGATCTGACTTCATTATATCTATGACCTTGGATAAATCATTTAACCTTTCTGAGACTCAGATTTCTTATTTGTAAAATGAGGAGGCTAAACTAGTTGATTTCTCTAAAGTTCATTCCTATTTTAATGTTTCTGTTATTTTCTGATTCTGTATGCATATGTAATTATTAATAGTTAATTTTCAGTTCATTATGAGAGTTGTGAATCCAGGAGAGACTTGTATGAAGAGAGCTCCAATTGATAAACTGATACAGGAAGTATTGTAATGGTGAAGGAAAAGTTAGGTAAGTTGCAGAAGCACCTTAAATACAATATACCCAAAATGGAATTCACTATCTTCTCACTTCCCAGCATTACCTCTCTCCAGTTTATTTTCCACCATAATTTTTAGAATATCTTTGTAAAATGCAAAATGAACCATGTTCTTCTCCTTTTTAAAAATAAATGGCTCACTATGGCTGTCAGGGTAAAGTCCAAACAACTTAGTATACAATATGAGACCCTACATAAGTCCCTTGCCCACTTCTCCAGGCACAACTCTGACCATTTTCCTATGCCATATATTACAGTTATGTTGAATTAATCTCCTAAACATCTCCCTCCTTCCCTCTCTCTTTCTCTCTCTCATCTCTCTCTCTCCTCTGTGTCTGCAAAGTAAGGCAAGTCATAACTAAAGCCAAAATGTTTCCTTATTTTAGTTATTATTTTAGTTATACTAAGTTTCCATTTATATTATCAGAGCTAGGGCTCAGACCCTCCAAACCCATTGTACAGACTGGGTCCCCAGACCCCTCACACACAGGTTCATGCTAGGTAATTGGGAAAGATTCCAGGAGCTGTTGGTAGATAACAGGAGCTCAGTCCTCAGCTTCCTCAGCACCAGCAGCTTACAGGTCCGGTACCTTACAGGTCTGGTAGTGGCAGTGGCCTTGCAGAGAGTCCTGGGGGCACTAGCAGCAGTAGCCTCCAGCAGCAGTAGTGGCCTCCCCATGCCCCACCCCCACAGGGGGGCATCCTGGAGCTGGGAAGGGCCATGGATCAGAGCCACTCATCCTTATACTTAATCCATAACCCAGGACACCTGGGTGCACATGCACAATTACACTAGACGATAACCAAGGAATACCTGAGCACATATGCCTGTTTACACCAAATGCTCAGCAAGATTCTGAACATCTGAGGGGCCCTGATCATTTTTCCTCCATTTTCCCAACACTGTCTCTCTCTCTCCCTCTCTGTGTATATATATATATATATATACACAGAGAGGGAGAGAGAGAGATAGGTAGATAGATAGATAGATAGATTTGAAAATATTCAACTTGGAACTTTATTGGGGTAATAAAAAGTATGTACTGAAAATGTTTATTCACTATCTATAATGAAAACTAAGAACAATTTACTCTGAATGGACAAATACCAACATCCATAAAAGACAAGACAGTGGGTTTGGATATCAGCCGTCAGTTTCTCCTAAGAAAGACTAATAATACTTAAAATAGTGTGGCTATTGGACTAGGTCACCTTGCCTCTGCATCCAACACTAATCCTGCCCCATATAATTTGTTCTCTGGAATACCTTCTTGTTGAAAGTTCTGACTATAAATCATAGGAATTTCTTGCCATTTGCTTAAGGTCTTTGAATACTTAAAATTCACCCATCAATTTTACCCAAAGGCTTTGCCTCCCTGTAATAATAACCTGTAAATTTGCAATTGGTTTCAGAAGTTTTCTCATTCTTTAACTTGTAAACTGTACATCTGCCTTCTCATGAGCAGAGTCTCCAATGTATTGACATCCTACATGCATGGTGACAGGAAGGGAATTCTCCCTTTAGATCTGAACGGTGCCTTGAAAAATAGGTAGAAATAAGAAGGATGGAGAGGAAGAGAAAAGGCATTCCAATTAGGGGAAGTTGTATAAACAAAATTATGGAGGCAGAGCTGTCCTTGACAAATGAGTAAGGCAGTGGAGAGGCAGGTCTGAAGTAGAGGGTGCATTTTCAGGAAAAGTGGTGTGCTACCCCTGCCAAGAATGTTTTCTCCTTGCCTTTTTATCTCTTACTAGCTGACATTTTCCATTAGAATTATTTTCCCACCCACCAAATCTGGGTTAGGTATCTTCTAATGTACTATTGACATGTTTTACTTCTCTAGCAAATAATTTTATCACACCTGATAGCAATTTTTCTGAGTATTCATTTGTCATTCCTCCTGAACCAGTAGTTCTCAAACTTCAGTGTGTATCAGAATCACCTAGAGCAGAGGTTGACAAATGACTATTCAATGGCCAAATCCCAGTCGGCCCCCGTTCTGTAAATAAAGTTTTGTTAGAGCACAGCCACACTCATTTTTATGTATTGTCTATGGCTGTTTTCATGCTACAACTACAGAGCCGAGTTGTTGTGACAGGGAGCTATGATCCACAAAGCCTAAAGTATTTACTCTCTGGTACTTTACAGAAAAAGTGTGTGGACCAACAATCTAGAGAGCTTCAGCTCAGATTGCTGAGCCCCACTCCTAGAGTTTCTGATTTAGTAAGCAAGCAATGGGACCCAATTGTGTGCATTTCTAACAAGTTCCCAGGTAATGCAAATGCTGATACTACTGGTCTGGGACCACACTTTTAGAACCCCTGCCCTAGACCAGTAGAGTTCAGCCTTGGCTAACCATTACAATCATCTGTGAAGCTTTTAAATATTATGTCCAACCCACACCTAGACAAATTAAATCAGAATCACTAGGGGTGAAATCCAGATTTAACTACATTTTAAAATTCCCCAGGTGATTTCAATATGTGGCCTAGATTGAGAACTTGTTCTGTAAACTCTGGAAAGGTAGGCTCTCTGTCTTAGACTTAGGAAAGTGCCTGGCATGTTGTAAGTGCTAAAATAAATGACTCATGGAGAAGTTTGCATGTTTTCAGGTAACTAAAATTATGGCTAGAACTCAAGATTTGTTGGAGCAATCCATTGTCCCATTGAAATAGGTGCCTCAGTATTTTGTAACTTCAAGAATCTCTGAGTTTCATAAATCAACTTTTTTTTACTTTCACCCTCCTCAAGAGTGCAGCTGCATTTAAAAAGCAATATGACAGGTAGACCACCAAACTGCCACACAGCTCAGTAGTTCGACCAAGAGGTAAGAAAGAGCACAACTGACTCAGTCACTTTTAGGCAGCAAACTGGAATTTGGCCAGTTCCCCAAGATACTAAATCTAACCAAAAAAATATATTCTTCATTTGTGATGGGCATACCATTTCTCTCAAAGCCAAAAATTAGAAGACTATTGTAAATGTTGATCATTTTACATGATGAGTAAAAGAGAATAGCAGGGGGTAGAAAGAGGAGGTCAGACGACTGTATAAAGCAACTGCTACATGGAGGGAGGGTGTGAATTCTCATAATTGGTCTATGTGTTTCCATGGTAAGAAGAAAAAAATGTTAATAACCTCTTTTAAATTGTTCTCAGAAGAAAAACACATTGGCTAAATTTTCCCCAGGATGGGAAAGATAATAGCAAATAGAACATTCCCTTAAAAACTGAAGTGAGAACAGTGACACCATTTCGCTTCCTTTCACACAATCCACTAGCTCTGTGCAGCAAATGGCTCTGCCTTTGCAGTATCACCCGTTCAGCTGGGCAGCGAGCAGAGTGGGAATACAGAAGGACAAGGTGTGGGGGTAGAAGCCAAGCCACATTAAGCCATTCTCTGAAATCTGGAAGAGAAGATGGAAGAAAGGCCAATGAACTGAAAGGGAAAATATGGAAATAATTCAAACAGAGAAAGAAGACTAAAGATGCAAGAGGTTCTTAACAGAGGGGGAAGAAAAAGACATCAGTAAGTGAATGGAGAGGAGAGGATGGCAAGAACAAACAGAACAGGAAGGGAGCAATAAAAGCGAGCAAAAGCTGGAGATAGGTAGAAGTAAAATAGATGATAGATAGATATAGATATAGATAGACATTTTTATCTTTTCTTTTCCTTGGAGTAATTGCAGCAGAGAAAAATGGGCTTCTTTCAATGAAGCAATGTTCAAATCCCCTAGGAACATTTGCCCCAGACCACAAATCAGAAATTTAGGAGCCAGATAAATTAAGTAGCTAGCCACCTTGAGCCTCAAAATGCTGATTGCTGTTTATACCTCAAGGTTTCAACACCTGAGTGAAATGATTCACTATCGAGATGACTCCCAAGCCCAAAGTAAAGGAGAGCAT
The DNA here is from genome assembly GCF_000696425.1 of Galeopterus variegatus. Taxonomy (NCBI): domain Eukaryota; kingdom Metazoa; phylum Chordata; class Mammalia; order Dermoptera; family Cynocephalidae; genus Galeopterus; species Galeopterus variegatus. The sequence goes on along the minus strand of NW_007726145.1, from coordinate 165,400 downwards.
CCTTTAATATATTTTGCAAAATTTTCATCTTAGTTAATGATGGGTCTATTTAATCACATTATGCTAGATTATGGGGCAAATTTAGAGATGCTATTCCTGAACACCTTGCACGATATACTGACTTGATGTTTACAGTGATTTCTTTTACTTAGCCCTAAAAAACACACATCTAGGAGCTCTATGCTGTAGTCTTATCTCAAAACACTAAATTTCCACTGCAGAAGGAAATCTTTCAGAGGCTGAAATTGCACTAGCCAGTGGCAAAATTTAGTATTTAGGGAGTCATACATGTACCAGAATTTGGCTTTGTATGCAGTTATATGCTATTTTATAAGATAGTATATAAACATGTAAACAATATAGCAAAATGAAATGGAAATAAAATTGATAAAATCAGATAAAAAGAAAATAATTGCAGGAAAAAATTAAGATGAAACAAGGAGTGAAAACAAATGCATATTGTGAAGCAAGGTGTACTTGCTCTAAGGAAACAATAAATTTGGTTTCTAAGGAACTAGCAGCCAACATAAAAAGGAAACATGTCCATTACACAATTTACATTGTCCTTGAGATTATTTTAAGCTATTCAGAAAAGGCACCACTTTTCCTGTTATCAAGAGAAGAATTTATCTATAGTTCCTCATAAAGAAGATGCTGTAAAATGTGGTAAAAAATATCCTAAACAGCAATCTTACATGAAATACAACAGCCAGTTTCAAGGGGTAGTTTCTTACAAGATCCCTTATGCAAAAACTTCAAGGCTATACTTTCAGGTGATTACCTGGAATAGAGCTATAGAGCAATTCTATTCTGCTGGTTTACGTGCAGAGGTGCATGCTAAGTATTCCACAAGGTCACCCACCTTAATAGAAGGCAACCCTGACTGCCTGGGGACATGCCGAGACAGTACTACAGGCAAATCTAAGGTTCTGCTCTATAAAAAATGCTGACTTTACCCTAAGAAACAAATGGAAAATCAAAGCAACAATAATTTTAACCTGAGAAAAAAATGTAAGCATGTGTAACCAAATACACACTTCAACTACAAATCCAGCTTTATTTAACACCTGCAACCTGTGTTTACCAAATCTCATTTCCTGTGCATATGGCCTTTTTCCTAGGGAAATAAAAACCTTCTCCCAGTCCCTTTCAAATTTGACAGGGCCATATGATTGACTCTGATCAATGAAATGTGATTGGAAGTCACATGTGTCACCTATGGGCTGAGGCAGTGAAAAGTCCCTGGACAATTCTCCACTCTCTCTTCTCTTATTAGGATGACAGTGGAGAAAACTTTAGGTTGGGATTATAGAATCCCAAGATCCCTGGATTGCTGAGTCACTGCACAGAAGACAGCCACCCCCGGGGAATCACTTGGACCCCCAGCAGACTTCAAAAGAGTGAAAAATAAACTTTTGTTGCATTAATTCCTGGAGATTTGGTACTTCAGCATAAGTTTAGCCTATCATTACTAATACATCATCCATATACAGTATAACTTACTGATGAACACCCACATAAGCTGGTTACAAAATGTACTTCCAAATAACTGAAGAACCTACTGTATGGGATCTTTGTCTATGTCAGACAAATGTTGGGTAATATCTACCATACAAGCAAACAAACAAATTTGGTTCTGGAGTATTCTGTGAATTCTGACAGTAATTAAATAAGCCAGTGTCCAGTAAAGCCACTGTATGAATCAGAGTCCTGGCAGGAAAAAGATAATATATTCAAATAAAACAATTGAGGACAATTTAGTAAAAGAACTATTTAAACTTGTTGACTGGGTTGAAATAAAATAACAGGGTAAGGAAATCCAAGTTCTCACTAATTCCGCACACTAGCAAGAGTAAAGATGCACCACCACCCTAGAGCTAAAGGAATAAAAGGTATAAAATGGTTCCCAGAATCCAGATAAAGCTGAAACTCTAGTCTCTGGGAAAGAAATGAAACCACAGCCAACTTGTAGCCTGATCTCTGTTTTCTCCAGCCTTCTGATCTTCTGTAAGTACATCTCATTGGCTATATCCAACAAGAAGCCAGAGCAGAAAGGAGACTGTTGGTACAGTTCAAAGAGGCCCACCATCCAAGGCACAAAGGAGAATGGAGATGGGTGGAAAATGGATCTGCAAGGAGAAATGGAGTATGTCCAGGATAGCCACTCAAAGCCATGCAATCTGCATATTGGATAATTTTTATCTTTCTTTTCTCTATAGGGAAAGAGTAACATCAAATGATATTAAACTATTTTATGCTGCTTTATTTTATCCCTACTGGATATTAGTATCTGAATAATGAAAATGCCTTTCCTACTAACTCCCAAGGTAGTACTAAGGTAAGGTTCTGTGTAAATAACAATATTTAGGAGTATATACTGAGCTCACGCTATCTAACGCACATCCTAATCCCAAATGCAAAGTCAAAGACAATTTTAATACTTAAAAAGATTCTCCAAAAGGTGACACTTAGTTTAAAAAAAAAAAAAGAGTAGTGGAGAGAAACCAGCGAGGAGACTATCACAATAACTCAGACAAAATGATCTGAGGTCCTGAAGAAGAATGGAAAGGAATTGGAAAACAAGGACAGGTAAGAGAGACATTCTGAAGGTTGAATGAATGGACTTACAAAAATTGTGGAGAATGAAGGCATTTAAAAAAGAAAGAAAAGAAATGCTCCTAATTTGTTTGAGAGAATAAATCAAGAAAACTATACTGATTCTCGCCTGGCATCTTGTAGCCAATTTGAATGGACCCAACGCTGGAGGACCCAGGTAATCCACAATGGTAAACAGGCTAGCCAACCGCTGGGGCAACAATGTTTCTGGATTAAGAGATAAGACTAAGCCCTCCTTCACTATCCCTCAACCTTTACTTGACAGGGAATTTACCCTTTGACCAAATATGTGTAAGCCCTTCATCTGCTCCTCACTTAGATTCATTTCATATCTGCCCACATGCTCTACAGCAGAAAATAATGATTCAGGGTACATTCTCCAATAGAGTCTTAGTTGCTTTCTGCTGCAATTATTAATCATTTACACACGACATTATCTTTGCAAAGCATTTGGCAACCATTAATTAAATCTTATAACACTCTTGTAGGTAGCTTTCTAATAAAAAGAAACATTCGCAGATGCCCAGCCCCACTCAAAACTGAGAAATTGGCAAAGATCTTCAATGCACACCTGTGCTTCCAGGCACCGAGGGCCTACAAGCTACTCCCACACAGCCCATGTCTTCCTCCCACAAAGGCTCTTGTGGACCTGGAAGGTGACCACCCTATGCCCTCAAATTCCCTTTTCCCACTTCCCAAAATCTAACCCCTCAGAGTAGTAGTATTTATTTACTAAAATATACTTAATTCTAACTCGTTAACAGATACTACAGTACCTTAAGCCTAAAGAGATACAATAAATGGCAAGAGATCTCATGCAATGTGACAGGACAATGTACAGGATCCTTTGTGGTGACCAAAAAAAAAAAAGTTTTCTTTGTTTTGTTTTGTTTTTCCCTAAGTCTACACTATTGAAGATTATTCTTGGGTTCATTTGCTTCATATCTGTAGTATGATTTTGACAGTCAAGAATACAAATGCAGGGCTTTGAATAATATGAATAATGCCATCCAGACTGAGCAGCTTGGTCACAACTTCCTAACAGGAAGAGAACTGGAGAACTGATGTACATCTCCCCAACAACTGTGACCATTCAGAATTACTCATCCTTTGGACAGGAAGGGAAAAGTTAATGTCTTCCTGCCCCACACCCAAACCTGCTACTTCACCCATATTTAGACTCTCAATAGCACTGCCATTTACATGGTTCCTTAAACAAAAACCTGAGATTTGTCCTAAACACCTACTTCTTTCTCATACTTCACATACAAAAAAATCACCAACTCTTATTGATTCTATCTACAAAATTAAAAATAAAATTGCCAACTCTCTTCCAATTTCTTTTCTGTTGGCAGAGTAATTTTTAAAATATTAATCTGTAAACTACTATTAACTACTTATGATAGTTCAGGCTTCATTTTCCCTATAAAGTTTACCCCAATTCCTGAAGCAGAGTTAACCTTCTCCCTCCTCTGTGTTCATCTCTCTATTGTACAATTAACATGTCACACTGTTATGAAATCTACTTATGTGTCTATTTCTCCATAATATTTGGAGCATAAGGACTATGTCTTTCTCATTTCTTTGTATCCAGAGTTGTACTAAGACAAAGAAGTTGTCTGCTACACATTTGATGAACTACTTACCATTCTAATTGCTTCATAAGATTAAGGCTTGGAAGGTCTCAACTGAAATGCAAATATTACTTTTGAAGAAGAATTACCCATTCAGGTATTAATCCATTGGTTAAAGCACCCCAGGAGCCCCATCACAGAGCAAGACCCCCAAAAGATGGATCCCAGGGTGTGTAGAAGTTAAAAAGAGATCTGGAAAGATCTGAGGCATTGAGATGATGTGTGCTGGAGAAGATCAGTACACATGGGTTTTAGGGAGCCACAAGCCTTCCCAAGGACACAGGTGCACAAGAAATGGGAAAAAAATAAAAATAGTGCACAAAAATGGCCAAAAGAGAATTCAAGCCAAACAGTGCCAAATTGTCTATCATGCCCAAGGCTTGCCTTGAATACAGCTATTTTACTTTCCCCCAAAAAAGGATCCAATTGCCATTATTCCACATTTAATTTAATACCAAATGACCCCATATTTTATGATATTCTATCACCCTAGCATTGGATAAAAGGTTTATTACCATCATCCTTCATTAATTCATTTATTAATCCATTCATCATTCTACCTCTAAAGTCATTTGTTTCTAGAACCAAAGACTAAGCAAACTCCCTCTAGCCACTCAAACAAGCAGAACTAGGCTTGTGGAACTAAAGGAATTAGACCTGCTTGTTTTGCACGATGGCGTAAAACTATCCCTTAACCTGTTCTCAAATTGCTCCAGGCTATGGTTTAACTGATGAAACACCAAGGGCACAATCTTGAATGGTTGGATTTACCCTTGAGCATATAAAGTGTATAACATTATGAGGGAAATGAATACACACACATGGGTATACATGAGGGAACTTCAAAAAGTTCATGGAATGATTTATATTATCTTTTAATCCTATTTTTTCCAGGAATTTCTGAAGTACCCTTGTATATACTCATACTTATACACACACACACACACACACACACACATATATCTTTCATTGATATATACAGATACCATAATCCTTAGTATGTGAGTCACAAATCTATTAGACATGGCACTTCAATGTGGTAAGACTTTATTACATTTTTCCAATAAATAAGCTTTGGGATTTTTTATATCTTGAGGATATATGTGAATATGGAAGAAATGATCACCCGGACAGTACCAAGTGTTGGCATTTGGAATCCTCTCCAAAAATAAAAACTGCATCAAGGAGGTAATAAGCTTGCTAACAGTTACTGTTGGATCACCTGTTCCTTTCAAACTATGAAATACAAACTTGCTTCTTTGGTGGTGCTGATTCCTCACTGATGTGTTTTTAGCTACAACTCTGACAAAAATGGGTGCACAGACTCATTTCTGATTTACCTGCATAACACCACAAGAGCCCTCCAGAGGTGGAGAAACCTTTGTGGCATAAGGAGGCAAGATCCTAGATCCATGGTGAGTAATGCCTAAACCTGAACCTCAACTGTATACACAAGATTAGCATTAGAGCAACCATGAGCCACACAGCTCTTTTTGCAATTGTCACAACTGGAAAAGCAAATGATGTTCACCAAAGTTGGAGGAGGTGGAGAAGAAAGCAGAGAAGCAGAGACTGTACTAGGGTAGGCAAAGAATTTGGCTCAAATTCAGTGGTCCCATATTTGTAATACCAACTTTTCAGCCATGTAAACTTTCAGACAAAAATACAAACAAAATACCCAAGTGTAGTGGATTAAATTGTGTCCCCTCAAAACTCCCTGAAGCTTGAATTGTGTCCCCCAAAAGTTTTATGTATTAGAAACTTAGCCCCCAATGTGACTGTTAAGAGGGTGGGAAATCCTATTATGGTAATTGAAGGATGGAGCCTTGAAGAGGTGATTGGATTGTAGAACCATGCTCTAGTGAATGGATTAAAAATGCTGGTCAGAGGCGTGGTTCTGAGGGCTTTAAAAGAAGAGAAGAGTCTGTCTCTCTCACTGCTCTGCTCTCTCTGCTTCCACCACCCTGCAATGTGAGACCCCTGGGTCACTGTTGCCACCACCAGATGGACTTTGGACTTCTCAGCCTTAGAAACTGTAAGCAGTAAATTTCATTTTCTTTATAAATCACCCAGTTCAGTGTACCTTGTTATAAGTAACAGAAACAGACTAATACACCAAGCATTCCATTTTAAAAATATTCTGTTAGTTGTTAGCACAGAAAATTGTCTCATTGCATTAGGTTTGTTTCCAGCTCATGGTATGAATAAATAACACTGTATTCCCTTAATGTTTGTCAATTATACGCCAAGAAAAACAATGTATTGAGGCTCTCAGTGTTAATGTACTAGAATTTTTCACATTTCAGATACCTAATTATATTTTCTCCTGATAGTGATGTAAGGTTTAGGTACTAAGTATTGAAAGGCAGCTCTAATGTTTATATATTTACATGATTAAAAAGCAATATGTTACACAGACAGTTTTTGGTTGTGGGCTTACCTTGTAAATGTGCTTTCCAAACAAATTCATTGTCTTCTGCCCCTTATGCAAGATTTTCGAAAGTATGATTGATTGACACTTTTTAAAATAAACATGAAGGTTATATTAACTAGAATGACAGAACCAAACCAAAAAAAAAATGGTCCTCTGTATTTATTCAATTAAATGCCTGGCCGTTGCTATGATCTACAAAGTATTCTGGACATGGCCACATTGAGTGCTTATTTATTCACCCCACACATTCAGGCACTGTGTAGGGACTGGGAATTAGATAAGGTTATTTCCTTCAAGAAGTTCACAGTGCAATACAGTAGAAACATTCAAATATTAATCATACAGTGCTATAATGAAAGTATTAAATGGTACAGTGGTATCACAAAAAGAGTGTAATTAACTCTGCCTGAGTGATAGAAAAGGCTTTATCCAAAAGAAATACTTTAACTGGATCTTGAAGCATGAGTATTTTACTAGGCGGACAAAGAAAAAGAATAGGTTACTCTAGAGAACAATATGTGCACAGTCTCAGGAACAAAACCCAGCATGGTACCTTAGGGACACAGCAAGTACTCTTTTAGCAGTGTGTTATACAATGAAAACAGCTGGTGGGGATTGAGAAGAGCAATGGAAGATGAGGCTAAAGAATTGTTTAAGGATTAGACCATGATGAGACTTGTTTGGGCTTCATGTTGCAGTAAGTGAAAGAAGTGATGGTGAGTCTTTGAATGATTTTATTCAGAAGACCATAATTAGATATGTTGTGAGATAAATGCAAGAAGGGACATGCTTCATGAGAAGAAACACAAGAGATGACAAGAGTCTGACCTAAAGCAATGGCATTAAGGATGGAGTAAAGGGAACCAAACATAGTAAAAGAAAAGTCAGCGGAGAGAATGTCCAGCATTATCCATCCTAGGGAGAATATGAAGATATGAAATAAACAGAACTGACTTCCCAGTGACTACTTAGTGCAACTAACGATTGAGATTGACAGGCGTGATGTGACAACATGAACTCTAGATGAGGAGTCCAAAACCTGGCTTATAGACCTATCTCTGCTATTAACCAACTATGTGACTTTGAAGGAGTTTCTTCTCTCTCTGGATCCCAATTGCTTATCCACAAAATGTAAAGAGTTGCTTGATGACCTGTGACATCCATTCCATCTCTGTCATTTTAGGGCTCTATGGAATGGTTTTGAGACAAGAAGGCAGGCAATTCCTAACTTAAATAACTTCATAGTTCCTTAGGTAACTCCATTACCTAAGAAGGACAGGAAATCACATCTCTGGAGTAGCAGGTGGAATGGAAGATGTTTGTGTCACTTAAAGAGAGTCGTACATAAACATGAGTGCAGTCACCTCTCATTATTGAGACACTGATTATTCATTTTTCAGATTATACATGACCTCCACTTCTCCTCCTCCTGACTGCCTGGCTTTTAGACATGTCTTTGTTTATTAACATCTCCAATGTGGGCTGAGAAAGGAATGAGGGAAGCACAAGCAACACTTTTGGATGCTTATTAGCAGCTCTGTCCTTTTTATTTCAAGGGGATTTAAGAGGAAGAAGAATGAAGATAGAAGCTAAAAAATAAGTCTTTATGATTATCAGTAGATTTCAATTATACAGGTTAGCCCTATTCCTGCAGATAACTGACAGTTTAATATCAAATGTTACTTGCAAAGAATGAAAACAAATAGTGTGAAAATGAACTTTAAAACTATGGCAAATAGGAAGCAAAATAAAAGCTCATTTAAAGATCAATTTTAGGGCCGGCCCGGTGGCGCACTGCTACAGTGCACCGCTTGGGAGCGCGGCGGCGCTCCCGCCGAGGGTTTGGATCCCACATACAGACCGGCCACTCACTGGCTGAGCGAGGTGCGGGCGCGACACTGAGGGTTGCGATCCGTTGCCGGTCACGAAAAAAGACAAAAAGGAAAAAAAAAAAAAGATCAATTTTACTTCTTGGCGTGAAGGCAATGTTGCAACACTGTTCCCTCCAGGACATTTTCCAGAATTTGGTCCTGCTTAGCTTCAAGTTATTTGGTCAATAAATGTCTTCACTACTTCTCTTAGAATACTGTCCAGTGGGCTGATACTGCTCAGATGGAAATGCTTAGCTCTCCTGCAGAAGGACATGTAGGTGGGAGCAATGGGAGTTTCTGCACTCCTCAGGAAACTAAACACTTTTCCCTTGGAAAACCCCATTGAACTTACCAAAAAAGAACAGAATGTCTATGTGTCATTCAACTATACAATATATTTAAGAGATATAAATCAGAAGCCGTCCAAAAGAACAGAATGTCTATGTGTCATTCAACTATACAATATATTTAAAAGATATAAATCAGAAGCAGGCAGACTTGCCCAGTGCTCCAGGGAAAGCAAACAAAGATATCATAGAGAGTCTGGATTTGGGGGACTAAACCAACATATGAGATACATGGATATCTAGCCAAGACAGCAATTTTGTGAAGTGTGATGCTTTGACACATACAAATACATTATCTTTTGGGCTTTTGTTAATCAGAACCATATGCCAAAGTATCCTTATATCTTTCTTTATCCTTTGTCTTTGTAAATCACATTAAAATTGGTACTAGCACTCCAGGGCAGTTTGAATAGAAGGGGAGAACTGAAGGGTTCTAAAAAATAAGGATAAAGCACCAAGACGATTTAGATTTGGATACTCTGGATAGCATAAGATCAATGCAACAAAGCTCCAGCCTTTAAAACATCAACTGTGTGAATAATAAAAATATCTGACATTTTATAGTTTATAAGGTATTCTCTTAACACCTTATCTCATTTAATCTTCACCGCTGCCTGGTACTTTGAGTACTGTCATCCCTATTTTACAGATGAGAAAACTGAGACTTGAAGAAATTCATTAACTAGGTCACATGGCTGATTAATAGCAATATTTAAATTTAAACTTAAGTCTTCAGATGCCAGGTCCAGTTCTATGTACTTCAGATAGAATGTTGATTATAAAATTTTGTTCAGTAAGAATAAATCTTCATTTAAACTGGTTAGGCTGGATAGGGCCAGTGAGGGTTCTGTATTCAAGAATGCTTGGTACAAAAATGCTCAGAAAAAGAGGTCTTCTCAATATTGAAATCCTTTTTTGTTTCAGCATTTCTTTGTTGACCACCATTATAATATGTATTCATTCATTTTGTGACATAGTAAATAAAGGATATGGAAAAATAATTGGATAAGTGTCTTAAGTAGTAAACTAACAAGTATCTGTTGATTGACAACCTGCAGAGTCTCCGAGCCAGCATTCTGACTGTTAATTACGATTATTCACGTGTCTAAGTAAAAATAAAGGACTCTAAACCAAATTTATACTGATTTCAGGATACACCAAATAAGTTGTTAAAATAAATCACTGATGAGAGCTGATTGTCTTATTTGCTTCTTTCTCCCTGCAGTCACAGTCAAGGAAAAAAATTCTGTTAGTGATTTAATGAATTGAATCTGTACTGCAATATATAATTATCTTTTAATGTAAGTCGATCTCCTTTTCAGCACATCTAGACACAAGCCAAGAGTCACCAGACTAAACAAAATGTAAATAAATTGAGAACAACGGGTGAAGTAAAAATCACTTCCACTTCTCTGCAAGGATCCTGGAGTAAGCAGGTGAAGTTTTTATTTATTCTGGAGAAGGAAATCACAGGGGTTTTAACTTCTTGAAATATCTACATGGTCATCAAATGTGTTTTATGGAGAGGAAAGAGGTAGAAGGGATACTGCCATGAGGAAAACACTAGAGCCATCCTGGTGTGCTCAGGCAGAAATCAAGTGGCTGTTCCATGAAGTGGAATCAAGGTGATGGAGAACTCAAGGTGGACCTACATTAAATACATCACAATGCGTCCACAATGGAAAATTTGATAAACAATACTGGAATCTGTATGCAAAAGGAAGTTTATGTGAATGTATTTTTTTCCTCCAGTGAAGGAGATTTAGAATACTGGAACTTTAACAATTTTGGTTCCCATGTTTCTAAGGTCTTTTTAGCACTCTCTTTTCTCAAAGGGTATGAAGAACAAATCTTCAAAGGCTTCCCTGCTAGATTTTGCTTGGAACCAAAGACATCCTCAAACAATTATTTTCTCATTAACACAAGGGAGAAGAAGGACTGCCACCACCTCTTCTTTGCCTGTGGCCCTTAATAACCCTAAATAATATTTCAGAAGCAATCTCCCTCATTATTTATTATTCTCTAGTGAAATATTTTTCTCTAACAGAGATCAAATGTGTCTTGCATTAATTCATATTACAGCTAAATTTTGACACGCTCTGATCTATGTGTTTTATACATGATAGTGATCTGAATGCACTATAATAAAGCTTAGAATTAATCTATGTGCATTGCAATACTCAATAAAAAAACTAACAAAAATTTTCCCAATTAGCATAGGCATTAACCTTCATTTTTATCTAGTATGTTAAATCAACTGAAGAATAATTACTCTGAAGACTAGACCAAATGATGCCCATTTAGTTCCCCAGTTTCTTCATGTAATATGTATTGATGAACTTTTGGACACTGCATGCTATAGCTAAATTCAATGATTTATTCTTAACTTCTTTCAATTATCTCCTTAAATACAATTTGTATTTCAGAAGATATGTTAAACACAAGCAATCTACAATTAATGACAGTTACTTTAAAATATTTACCTTTCACAGAAACATGAAAACATCCCAAACTGATTTTTTAAATTCTACAACCAGCAGACTAAAACTGAGCAGTTAATCTAATCCCATTTGATTTTGTATTTTATTAGATATTTATGAGAGGATTTAATTGAGTTGTGATGATGGTCACATTCCAAGGACTGCTGTTGTCCCCACAGTATTAGAGTAAAATTGACATTAACAAATCTTGGGTGGCTGGGAAACAGAAGCCATCTGTGAACAACCTAATTCAGCCATAGAAGGAATACTGGAACTGGGTGTCCAGGGTTCAAAAGAACTCAGAATAAAATTTTAAGTTGCAAAACAATTTAATATGTTTCACCTTCTTCGATAGCCCGTTATTTGGTATCTGCGTACCTCTGAACATAGCTAGCACCTCTGTTGGACAAAGACAAAGGGATAGGGCTTTTGGTCAAGTTTCCAGGACTAAGAAAGTAAGAACATGTTAATCAAACTTCCACATGATGTTGAAACAGGCAGGGGTATGGATACAGAAATAATATACAAATTGACATTGATATACTGGTAAAATGATCCTACAAAGTGGGAACAATGCCAATAGGAGAAAACACGAAGCATTGGGAACAAGCTCAGACTTAAGGATCAAAAAAAGACAACGAAACCTCATTAAAAATAAGTAGGGCTCTGCAACGTAAGAGGAACTTCTATAATTTTGCTATTACCTGATGAAGTTCTGATTCTCATCTCTGATTGGGAACATGATGAATAGCTACCTAAGCCTCCATGAAGTGGTGAGTAGGCACAACTATTCTATGTGCTGGAGTACAATGGAAGATAAGGTGGGTAGTATCTCAAGTATGTAAAGAGTGTTGCTGTTCTTTAACAACATAATAGTGGGTTAGGCATTTTTCTTATGACTATAATTTTAATTACCTTCCTGTTCTTAAACCATCAGAAAAAAAAAAAAAAAAAACACTTTATCAAGTGTTATTTTTCCTGAATGTTCTGGTATATCAGTGTTAGCACAAAATAAATACTGTTTTATATTTTTTAAAAAGTATAGCTTAAGAGACCTGGAATTCATAACTGATGGTAAAGTAAGTAGGAGTCAGCATTGCAATACTATTGCAAAGATGACCCAGAAATGTGCTGAAAAATAACAGACTAAGCAAGGAACTAACATTTATTGGGCTTTTTCTAAGTGTTAGAGACTGTGCTAAATGTTTTATATACAACTCTTTCAATCCTCCCAATATCCTATCTCATAAGTAATATATTTAGCACCATCTTACAATTTTCTCACCTGATGTCCCAGACTTATCCCAACTCTTCCACTGATAGATTTCCTGTGTATATTGAGAAAATGGCTGCTGTAATTTTGGATGGTAAGATGTAATGACACTGGAATCTAAACTGAGTGTTTTCCTTCTCCCTTTCACAACATTTTTTTCTCATTAAAAAATGCATTGATGGCTATTTAGAACAGATAATTTTGCTTTGTGATCTACTTTGATTTACTGATAAAATTACATTGATGAAACATATTTAAGTATAATCATTGAAAGAGATAAATCAAAATATACATTTGCCTATTCATCACAAAGATCATGAAAAAATGTATACTTTTGAATTCTGACAGAGAAGGCAGGACCCCACACCATGCTACTGCTGACAGGGGAGGCACCAAGCCAGGCAGGAGAATAGGCCAGCCAGCCACCAAATCCCTGTTCAGCTCATACAGATGGCAGGACCCTGTGCCACACCACTGCTGATGGGGGAGGCATCCAGGCAGACAGGAGAATAGGCCAGCCATCTGCCCAGACCATCCCCACCCCCACAGAAGGCAGTGGGGGGTGCCATGCACTGTGCCAATGCCACAAGTCTTCATACAGCTTCCATGGGGGTGGTCCACAATAGCCACCACCAAAGCTAATAATCTTGCAAGAATGACTGGAAGCCTTAATAACAGCCACAACCACTGTGCAGGTGACCCAGTACACATTTGACTTCATTGACACAAGGAGAGTCAGGATGAGCCTGGAAAAAGAGGACGAAGTCTTTCTCCTCAAAGTCCACTCCAGAGTAAAGGAAGCAGTAATTGACCTGCGAGATGACCAAAAATCAATGTAGAGATACTAGAAACATGAAAAAATAAGAAAATATGGTACCACCAAAGGAATTCAGTAACTCTCAAGTACCAGACCCTAAAGAACAGGAAACTCTTGAAATGACTGAAAAGGAATTCAAAGTAACTATCTTAAGGAAACTCAATGAGATTAAAGAGAACTCTATAAGATAACACAATGAAATGAGAAAAAATATCCAAGATATGAAAGATGAAATTTACAAAGGGATTAATACCTTAAAAAAGAACGTAGCAGAACTCCAGGAACTGAAAGACACATTCAATGAAATAAAAAGCAAAACCAAGAGCTTAAGCAGCAGATTAGAACAGCTGAACAAAGAATATCCAAACTGAATGATGGTCTTTATGAAATAACTCAGGCAACCAAGAAAAAGAAAAGAAGAATTTCAAACAAAATGAAGACTCTCTAAGAGAGCTAGCAGACAACTCTAAACAAACAAACATATGAATCATGGCTGTTCCTGAAGGGGAGGAGAAAAGGGAAGGCACTGAAAATATATTCAATGAAATAATAATGGAAAAATTCCTGGGTATAGGGAGAGACACAGACCTTCAGATCCAAGAAGCTAAAAGATCCCCAAAGAGTTTCAATCCAAAAAGATCCTCCCTGAGACACAGCGTTGTCAAACTGGCAAAGCTTAAAGACAAAAAGAGAATCCTAAAAGCAGCAAGAGAAAACTGTCAAGTTACATATAAGGTAGCACCCATCAGACTAACAGCAAACTTGAAAACTGAAAGTCTACAGGCATAAAAAAAAAATGGGATGACATATTCAAAATACTAAAAGAGGAAAACTGCCAGACAAGTATACTATACCCAGCAAAGCTATCCTTCAGTTATGAAGAAATAGTGTATTTTGGGGCCGGCCCGGTGGCGCACTGGATAGTGCGCCACTTGGGAAGCACGGCAGCGCTCCTGCCCGAGGGTTCGGATCCCACATACAGACCGGTTCCTGCTCACTGGCTGAGCGAGGCGCGGGGGC
>NW_007726145.1:114420-150688 GCF_000696425.1 Galeopterus variegatus | reverse complement strand
GGGGCAACACTGAGGGTTGCGATCCGTTGCCGGACACGGAAAAAGACAAAAGACAAAAAAAAAAAAAAAAAGAAATAGTGTATTTCCCAGACAAACAAAAACTGTGGGAGCTCATCACCACACAACAAGTGTTGCAAGAAATTCTCAAGGGAGTCCAGTATCTGGAATATGAAAAATAATAATCACTACCATGTATACACAAGTAAGAACAAAACCCACTAGTAAAACACAAATGCAAATGAGAAAGATAAAAGAAACTAAATCTTACCACCTCAAAAAATTCCTAAAAAAATTGAAGACCAATAATCAAAGGAGAAGAAAGGAACAAATGATACTCAAACAAAAAGCCTTAAAATGCCAGGAATAAGACAATACCTCTCCATAACAACCCTAAATGTAAATGGATTAAACTCCCCATTCAAAAGACACAAACTGATAGATTGGATCAAAAACCATGACCCAACTATTTGCTGTCATCAAGAGACTCATCTCACCAGTAAAGATGCAAACAGACCAAGTGAAGGGATGGAAAAAGATATACCATGCAAATGGAAACCCAAGCCATAAGGATTATCTATTCGTATATCAGATAAAATAGACTTTAAACCAAAAACCATAGAAAGAGACAAAGAAGGCCATTTTATAATGATAAAGGAATTGACCCAGTAAGAAGACATAACAATCATTAATATATATGCACCCAACATTGGAGCACTGAGATGTATAAAGCAAACACTACTAGACCTAAAGAAAGAGATAGACCCAAATACCATAATAGTAGAGGTTCTGAATACCCCTCTCTACATCAGACAGATCATTTAGGCAAAAAATCAACAGGGAAACACAAGATCTAAATAAAACTTTAGACCAATTGGACGTGGCAGATATCTACAGAACATTTCATCCAACAACTGCAGAATATATATTCTTCTCATCAGCCATGGAAATTTCTCCAAGATAGACCACATGTTAGGTAACAAATCAAGTATGAATAACTTTTTTTTTTGTCCTTTTTGAGACCAGCCACACTGCGCTCAGCCAGTGAGCGCTGTGAGCGAACCAGTCATCCCTATATAGGATCCGAACCCGTGGCGGGAGTGCTGCTGCACTCCCAGCGCCACACTCTCCCGAGTGCACCACAGGCTCGGCCAAGTATGAATAACTTTTAAAAAATCGAATTCATCTCAAATATCTTTTCAGACCACAATGGATTAAAACTAGAAATTAATAACAAGCAAAGCTCAGAACTCCACACAAATACATGGAAATTTAACAACAGGCTCCTGAATGACCTATGAGTCCAAGAAGAAATTAAACAGGAATTCAAAAAATCTCTAGAAAACAATGAAAATAAAGACACATCATATCAAAACCTGTAAGATACTGCAACAGCCGTACTGAGAGGGAAGTATACAGCAATAAACACTTACATTAAAAAAATAGAAAGATTTCAAGTAAACAACGTAACTCTACACCTAAAAGAACTAAAAAAACAAGAACAATCCAATCCCAAAGCTAGTAGATGGACAGAAATAATTATAATCAGAGCAGAATAAAATGATATAGAGACCAAAAACAATACGAAAGACCAATGAAACGAAAAAATGTTTTTCTGAAAAGATAAACAAAATAGACAAACCATTAGCTAGCTTAACAAAAAAAATAGAGAAGACCCAAATAACAAAAATCAGAAATGAAAAAGGAGACACAACAACTGAATTCACAGAAATACAAAGAGTCATTAGAGACTATTACAAACAATTGTATGCCAACAAATTTGAAAACTTGGAGGAAATGAATAAATTTCTGGACACATACAAACCACCAAAACTGAACCAAGAAAACACAGAAAACCTGAACAGACCAATAACAAGTAACGAGATTGAAGCAGAAATCAGCAATCTCCCAACCAAGAAAAGCTCGGGACTGGATGGCTTTACTGCTGAATTCTACCAAACCTTTAAAGAGGAGTTAATATTAATTCCCTTCAAACTACTCCAAAAACTTGAAACAGAGGCCACTCCCCAAAACTGGTTCTATGAGGCCAGCAACACTTAGATACCAAAAGCAATGACAAAAAGAAAATTACAGACCAATGTCTCTGATCAACATAGATGCAAAATTCAACAAAATACTAGCAATCAGAATATAGCAACACATCCAAAAACTTATACACCATAATCAGGAGGGATTCACCCCACAGATGCAAAGTTGGTTCAACTTAGGCAAGTCAATAAATGCGATATACCACATCAACAAAACCAAGGACAACAACCAAATGATTACCTCGATCGATGCAGAAAAAGCATTTCACAAAATTCAATATCACTTCATGATAAATACTTTCAACAAATTAGGTATAGAAGTAAAGTAACTCAACACAATAAAAGCCATATATAACAAACCCACTACCAAGGTCATCCTGAATGGAGAAAAACTGAAGGCTTTTCCCTTAAGAATAGGAACAAGACCAGGATGCCCACTCTCACTATTCCTATTTAACATAGTACTGGTGGTACTAGCCAGAGCAATCAGGTAAGAGAAAGAAATAAAGGGCATCCAGATTCAAAAAGATGAATTCAAACTGTCCCTATTTTCAGATGACATGATCCTATATACAGAAAAACCTAAAGAACTTATCAAAAAACTCTTAGAGCTAATTAACAATTTAGTAACATTGCAGGATACAAAATTGATGCCCCAAATCAGTTGTGTTTTTATTCTCCAATAACAAACTAACAGAAAGACAAATCAAGAAACTAAGCCCATTTATAATAGTCACCAAGAAAGTAAAATACCTAGGAATCAATTTAATTAAGGAGTAGAAAGATCTCTACAAGGAGAACTACGAAGCACTACTGAAAGAAATTAAGGAAGTCACAAAAAGATGAAAAGACATTTAGTGCTCTTGGAATGGAAGAGTCAACATTATGAAAATGTCCCTGCTGCCCAAAGCAATCTACAGATTCAATGCATTCCCTATCAAAATACCAATGACATTCTTGACAGAAATAGAAAAAACAACCCTAACATTCATATAGAACAACAAAAGACCCTGGATAACCAAAGCAATCCTGAGCAAAGAAAACAAAGTAGGAGGCATAGCACTACGTGACTTCAAATTATACTACAATGCTATAGTACCCAAAACAGCACGGTACTAGCATAAAAGTAAACACTTTAGACAAGTGGAACATAATAGAGAACCCAGAAATCAACACACATACTTACAGCCAAGTGATATTTGACACAGGCAGAAAAAACATACACTGGGAAAAAGACTTACACGATCTTCAATAAGTGGTGCTGGGAAAATTGGATATCCATATGCAGAAGAATGAAAATAGACCTGCACCTCTCACCATATACCAAAATCAACTCAAAATAGATTAAAAAATTAAGTATAAGACCTGAAACTGTAAAACTACTAAGGGAAATATAGGGAAAACAGTTCAGGAACTAGGACTGGGCACAGACTTTATGAACAAGAGCCCAAAAGCACAAGCAACAAAAGGAAAATAAATAAGTGGGACTATATCAAACTAAAAAGCTTCTGCACAGCAAAGAAAACAATCAACAGAGTGAAACGAAAACCTACAGAGTTGGAGAAAATATTTGCAAACTATACATCCAACAAGGGATTAATATCCAAAATATATAAGGAACTCAAGCAATGACACAGTAAAAAAACATATAGCCCAATTAAAAAATGGGCGAAGGAGCTGAATAGACATTTTTTGAAGGAAGACATACAAATGTCCAACAGGCACTTTAAAAAATTCTCAACATGACTAATTATCAGGGAAATGCAAGTTAAAACCACATTGAGATATCACCTCACCCTAGTTAGACTGGCTGTACTCAAACAGATGGAGAATAACAAATGCTAGCAAGGATGTGGAGAGAAGGGAATGCTCTTACATTGTTGGTGGGACTGTAAATTAGTACAACCACTATGGAAAACAGGATGGAGGTTTCTCAAACTACTGATAGATCTACCAAACCATCCAGCAATCGCACTTCTGGGTATATACCCAAAGGAATGGAAATCATCATGTCGAAGGGATACCTGCACTCCCATGTTTACTGAGCTCTGTTTACAGGAGCCAAGATATGGAACCAACCTAAATGTCCATCGAAGGACAACTGGATAAGGAAATTGTGGTGTATGTATACCATGGAATACTACACAGCCATAAAATGGAATGAAATTCTGCCATTCGCAGCAACATGGATGAGCTTGGAGAAAATTATGTTGAGTGAAATAAGCTAGGAACAGAGGAAAAAATACCACATGTCCTCACTCATAATTGGGAGCTAAGAGAGAAAGAAGGAAGGAAAGAAAGACCACATTGGTGTATTGGACTTGCAGAGGTCTCCCTGCAAGGGAGACTCAGACCTAGGGTTGTGCAGTGGGGGCGGGAGGTGAGAGGGAGGAGGAGGAAGGAGGTCTGGGATTATTGGGTAGGGGACATGGGGAATAATTGCAATTTGTGGTAATGTGCATGCTGATAGTATTGATCTACCATCACATCTTCGGCACAAGTGGTGATGGTCAGCCTTATACCTCATGAATATGCCTAACCAATAAATTTTTTTACAAAAAGAAAAAATAAATAAATTCTGATAGAGAAATGATGAAGTTCTCTACCTGATTCCAAACAGTTTTTGTTCCCTATTGAAACATCTGAGAATGACAAGAAGCTGAGAATTAGATGGACCTTGGAGGGTCCATTCTCCAGCCTCCAGGCAGCTGGATAGAAAACATTCCAGGACCCTGGATTAGTCTGTTTCTATTGCTTATAACAAAACACCCGGAACTGTGTGATTTATAAAGAAAACAAAATGTATTGCTTACAGTTTCAGAGGATGGGAAGTCCAAAGTCCATGTAACACATCTGGTGAAGATCTTCTTTGGTGGTGGCTTTACAACCATGAAGGAGTCTCACA
This sequence comes from Galeopterus variegatus, assembly GCF_000696425.1. Lineage (NCBI taxonomy): Eukaryota > Metazoa > Chordata > Mammalia > Dermoptera > Cynocephalidae > Galeopterus > Galeopterus variegatus. The sequence continues at coordinate 145,738 of NW_007726145.1, read as the reverse complement.
TGGCAGAAAATGGCAGAGCAGAGGGAGGAATAGTTCCTCATGTGCTCTCCTTTTAAAGCCCTTAGAATCATGCCCCTGACCACCATTATTAATCCATTCACTATGGCATGGTCCCACAATCTAACCACCTCTTCGAGGCCCACCTTTCACTTACCATAATAGGATTTCCCACCCTCAACAGTTACAGTGGGAATTAAGCTTCTAATATATGAGCTTTGGGGAACACAATTCAATCAATCCACAGCATTTCACCTCTGGCCTTCCAAGTTCATGTCTTTCTCACAGGTAAATACATCCATTCCATCCCCAAAGTCTTAACTTGCTTGATCTCCAAAAGTCCAAAGCCCAAAGTCCCATCTGTGAAATTTAAACAAGTAATCTACTTCCAAAGACACAATGGTGGGACAAGCATAGGGTACCTATCCCTGTCCAAAAAGGGAGAAATAGGCCAAAAGAATCAGGTAACAGGTCCTAAACAAGTTCAAAACTCAGCAGGACAGACATTAAATCTCAGAGCTGGTGGATGCTGTACCTTGATTCCATGTTCAATGTCCTCTGCACAATGGTGTGGGGGTTGGGCCCCCAAGTCCTTGGGTAGCTCCACTTCTATGGCTCTCCTGATCTCAGGTGATGCTTCACCTCACACAGGCTGGTGTTGCATGCTGGTAGCTCCACAACTCTGGGTTTTCATTGTAGTTCCACTCCCATGGCTCCACTACATATGGTGCTGTTGGGGTTTTTCTGCTGCAACTCTGACCCCACATTTCCACTCAGCATTGCTCTAGTGAAGGCTGTCTGTGTTGACTTCGCCCCTGTGACAGATCTCTTCCTGGGCCTCTAGGCTTTTCCATACATCCTTTGAAATTGGGGTGGAGGCTCCCAAGTCTCCACAGCTCTGGCATTCTGCCAGCCCGCAGATCTAACAACACATAGATGTCACCAAGGCTTCTGGCTTGTATTTTCCAAAGCTGCAGGTCCAGCTTCACCTGGGGCCAATTTACCCATAGCAGGCATGCTGGTGTGAGGTGGCCCTGGGCAGCAAGCCTATGAAGGGTGCCTTGGGCCTGTTCCCCTAGACCATTGTCTCCCTAGGCCTCTGGGCCTGTAATGGAAGTGTTGGTCCCAGAGCCTTCTGCAATGCCTTCAGGACCTTTTTCCCCTTCTCTAGATAATCGCTTTTTTTTCCTACTAATCTTCTTAGTACCATTGTATTTTTTCTCCTGAAAATGCTCTTTGCTTCTCTACCACATGGCCAGTCTCAAATTTTCCAAATCTTTACATTCTGATTGCCTTTTAATTATACATTCTGCTTTATGTCACGCCTTTTCTGCCACAACTCAGCATAGGCTATTGCAAGTAGCCATGCAGCTTCCTAAATGTTTTGCTGCTTAGAAATTTCTTCCATCCAATACTCTGTTTCACAACTCTCAAGTTCCAACTTCCACAAAGTCCTCGGACATGGTCACAATGCAGCCAAGTTCCTTGCCAGTTCATAGCAAGGGTGATCTTTACCCCAGTTTCCAATAAGTCCCTTCTCATTTACTTCTGAGCCTTCCTTAGAATGGGCTTTACAGTCCACATTTTCATAAGCATTCTGGTCACCACCATTTAACCAGTCTCTACAGCATTACAAACTTTCCTCGGTTTTTTTGTCTTCTAAATTCTCACCAGCAGCTAGGCTTTTTCTAGCCTACTCCTTCAAATTCTTTCAGTCTGTCCTCAACAGTCGGTTCCAAAGCCACTTCCATGTTATCAATTATTTGTTATAAGCAACACCCCACTTCTCTGGTATCAATTCTCTGTATTAGTTTCTGTTGCTTATTTTAAAAAAAATTGGAACTGGATAATTTATAAAGAAAATGAAATTTATTGCTTACAGTTTTGGAGGCTGGGAAGTCCAAAGTCCAAGGAATACATTGTTTAAGGCCTTGGTGGTGGTGACATGACCCAGTGGTCTCACATAGCAGAAAATGGCAGAGCAGAGAGAGATAGCTGCTCATGCACTCTCCTTTTAAAGCCCTCAGAACCATGCCCCAGACTACCATTATTAATCCATTCACTATGGTATGGTCCTACAATCTAATCACCTCTTCAAGGCCCCACATTTCAATTACCATACTAGGATTTCCTAGCCTCAGTAGTTACAGTGAGAATTAAGCTTCTAATATATGAACTTTGGGGTACATAACTGAACCAATCCACAACAGACCTATTATCAAGTCTCATCTTGAAGTCAATCTGCAGAATATTTTAGTTCTAATAATATCAATCTTTCACATGTTTTTCATTCTATGTTTAAAACCAGTTGTATTAGATGATTCTTTGAGTTGAATAGCCTTCTGTAGCCAGCTTTGAAGCAATTTTTAAGCCAGGAACAGACTAATTAGTGGTCTTTGGTTGCCCACAGTGGGTTTTCTATACCTCACTAACCATAAAAGTTTTCCTTATATTCAATAGAAGTTCCTACTCCTTCTGTTTTAAGCACCTTTACATTTTTAAATCATAGAATAATAAAAACTATTAAATATTTCTTCCCATTACAACCATTGAATATGGAATTTCAGTTACCTCTTTCATTTAAAACAAAATCCCCATCCCAGTAGATTGTTCTTACATAAAAAGAAAAACCTACTCTAATCTTTTTTACTACTCTGCTTTGAATTTTTCAGTTTTTCATCTCTATTTTTAAAGTATGGTAAGGCTGTCACATAGTAAGTACCAATATATAATAGCTATTATTATTACAATTATTATGTCAGATGAAAAAGAAAGATACACTAGACCAATTACTAGAACATGACTTTAGAACATAATCCAAATCAGAAGTTTAAATCTACAAATTGGGTTACCCAGGATGGAAAAGCTGAAACTCAAGAGTCAATACAGAAAAACATTCTACAGTAGAATGGTATACCATAGGTCATGTAGGCCACTATTTTACATACTACAGACTAATACAGAGTGATTTAAGAACAATGTAGGAGCCTAGAAATCAATGCTAGGACATCGTGTCCTGAGTCAGACCATCAGGGAGAGTAACAAGATTGTAAGCTTCAAAGGGGATTGATCTGGGAACTGGGACAAAGCTGATCCTGCAGACGGGTAATTCACTAGGCTGTACTGGGGGAATTAGAGAAGGCAGAAGCAGGGGAAATTAGGTTTCTTTGGTAAGAACTAAGAGGAGAGTGTATTCCTTAGTAAGGGAAAGTGCTTTACTCATAGCAATAGACACTTCCTATCCCTCTTTTTATTGTGAGTTGAGCTCCATTGTACACACTTCCTTTCGACAGTACATTTATATAAGAAACTATCCAAGTTACACTATACAAAGTTGAAATGATAGGCTTAAGAAATTAAACTGTCCAACAAATTATATATACATTTTTGTAATGCCAACAGAGAAATGTTGGCAAAACAATTCTTGTTAGCGGCATGAAGCTCTAACCTACCAGAGAGTACTCCATGTTTTATAGAACTTCAGGGCTGAGGGGAACTGAAAAGACCATCTAGGTCAATCTCCTACTAAATATAGGAAGACCCCTACAACCACTTAGACTTCTTGTCATTCAGCATCTGTTTAAACATTTCCACAGCTGAGGAGCCTATTCAATTTTCAAATAGTTTCAGTTTTTATATTTGAGCCAAAATCTGCTCCCTGATACCCATTCATCTATCCTAGTTTGGCTCTTTGGAGCCACTAAAGGGAAGTCTAATCCTTCCTCCATCTGACAGTCTTTGTCAGTAAGGGGAACTGACATTGCCCTGCCAGCTGGTAAAGATTCCAAACTCCCAGGTTCATGTAAAGAAATAAAGTAAAATGAATTGAGAGAGCAAGAGAGAAATCAAAGCTTACTTTGACCATTCATACATTGTTCAGGTTATAAACATGGTCAAGGTCCACATAAAAGCCACCTACTACTGAAGTGGCATGGTTACAAGATTTAAAACTGTCTTCAGGGAAGACTACACCTAATTTATTACTGTGCCCTGAATACCACCAGTTCCTGGCACGTATTAGATAATGAACACATATCTTTGACTGAAGTAATGCACAGTTTCAACAGAACCAAAAAAGGTATAATTGAAGGTCAAAACGTGTTTTTATAACAATCTCCGTCTAAACCAAGGTCCTCGAAGAAAGGTTGTCCTATTATCTCCAGCCAATTCTCAAGTCATTAGGGGAAATATTTTAATTCTAATAATATCAGACTTCCTTGGGCTTTTCATTTTCTCTATATATGTATACAGTGCCTAAAAACCAGTTGGACTAAATGGTTTTACTGAATTGTGCAGATGTGTAGACACAGCTTTTAAAACATTTTTTTAAATCTAAGGGAAAACTGCATGATTCCTTTAAAAAAGAAATAAGTGCTTAGTACAGGAGAAAAACGGTAATGATGATGATGATGATGATAGTTAACATTTATTGAGTGTTTACTACATGCCAGATGCTGTGCTGTCTTAAATACATTATTTCATTTAAGCCTCATGATTTATGTATTATCATTTCTATTTTAAAGACAAATACTGTTTAGAGAGTTTACATGACTTACCTAAAGTCACAGACCAAGTTTGGAGCTGGAATCAAACTCAGGTCTGTCTAGCTCTAAACATGTGTTAATGATACCTTTGAAGACATTATTGTCAAGATATCTTCCTGTCAAGTAAACATGATACCATGGCAAGAATCCTTAAAAACATGACTAGTGACCAGATTCACTTCTATCCTTGCTCTTATGTTCAACTATTTAAAGGTTTCACTTTTGTTTAAAGCTGAATTGTCCCATGAATTTTCCTCTGCCTAAACCCTGTCAGAACTATATGCAATAACCTTAGGAAACCAAAAGAGGCACCACCTATCTAAAAATTGTTCCCAGTTAGGATATGAAAGCAAAATAATCACCAGTCTACATGCCACTTTCTGGAGTTGCTTTCCTTTCTCTTGCTGCAGTTGAATGACAGAATGATGAATTGTGGTCAAAAGCCATAAGAAACACATTCAAAAGTGTGTAGAAATAAAGTTGAGCTTGTTACAGGTAGATACACAGACACACCCAAAAACAGCTGTGCCAAACAACTCCATCATAGAACTGCCTATGCCAGAGACTAAGTTCAGTCCTTAGGTTTTGAAAGTAGTCAAAATGTCATCCAAGGAAGTGAGGCCAACCCCATAGAACGTGTCAACACATTTTCTCCTTCAACCTGTACCTACACTTTTACGTTTGGAGAAATGAAGCAAGTAGCCAGAGAAGTGTTACAATATTTTATTTTCCTGTTATTCTGTCTAACCAATACAGAAGTAATATGATGAGTGGTTTGGAATTGGACAGGAATGGATTAAAATTCCCAGCTCTGCCACTGCCACTTATTACAGGTTGTGAGCTGAATCAGCTTTATTTCTCTGATCTGCATCTGTAAATGTGCATATTGCATACAAATATTTATTACATAAGTATATGTGCATGTATATATACTTATATATATACACATACACACCTCATAGGTTGTAAACATTAATAGCATATATTATAAAGTGCCTGCTATATAGTAGGTTCTTAATAGCAAATAAAAACTGTATTAATTTTTCTATACACATTTCTGCATGTTACAAATGTCACTTTTTTGTTTAAGTTTAATTCAATTTCACTCTGAGTCCCCATCCTACTGGGCAAGCAGTGAGTTAAATGGCCTCCCCTATTGAGCATTTCAAGAGTCTCACATAGAGCAGAACACTGGGGAAGAGCTCTGATTGTAGGCTTACAACAGTCACCACTGATAAGCTCACATTGGGCCCTTTAAAATTGGGTAACTCAATTTGCAGCTTCTGTACAATGCTGGGCACAGGAATATTTGCAAAGAATAGGCCTCAGATTTAGCATTCCTAGGTATACCACCCAGCCTTCTACATACGCCGAAACACACACACACACACACACACACACACACACACACACACACAGCCCAAGCACCCCAGTTTTCCTGATAACCCAAACCAGAATTCTCTATCTAGTTTTGAGGTCTATTCTCTCACTATCTTGCTGCATCGGTCTATCCACTTTCAAAGGTCTCAACTCTGGCTCTCTCCTTCCAGTTAAGTTTTTCAATGACTTGTAGCTTTTCAAAAGCAAGTAGAAGTTTTACTGTTTGTACTAAATTTAGCAACATAAACTATACCTTACCACCAGGCAAAGCCACAAAGTTCCCTAGTTACCTCCTAGAAATAAGATTCAAAAATGCAGAAAAAAACCACATATAATTATTTATGTTTCTTCTAGTAAATAAGAAAAATAAATGACCCATACTACTTAAATGATCCTGCCCCTGTTATAAGATATCATCATCTGGACAAAATCGTAAAAGTAGGTGAAATGGGTCCTTCATTCTGCTTTTGTCTCTGTTCCTCTTTTAGAGTCAGACCCTCACTCCTACCCGGTTGTCCAAGGCCCTGTTAGGTCTTGGTGCTCCACCCATGCCTGTGGTTACCAACTTATTACCATTGTCCCAGGACTGTCCTGGTTTTAAAACTGAAAGTCCTGCATCCTGGGATATCCCTCAATCCTAGGCAAACTGGGAAGGTCGATCATATTAGGTATAACTTCCCTCCCTAAATAGCACTCCATGTTTTACAGTTTCAGCTTCACTGTTAAAACCCATGCTACCTTTGCTAGCTAATTTGATAAATAAATTCAAAAGAAGGCATTCATGTGTCAACTCTCCCAAGTAATATTTGCAATTTAGCCAGAGTATACGAATCCTAACATAGTTATTTTAGGCAGTGTGGTAGGGCTAATGCCAGAAATATACCAAGGGACCAAGGAGATTTTCAGGGCACTTGAAACCTCACCATTTGGGTGCCAACTATTTGGCCTATGGGTGGAGCTAATATATGAGCCTAATAGGCATGATATCTCACTCTCAAAGAGATGGCTTTAAAAAATAAACGAGGAAATTTTTTAAAAAATACAGATACCTGGACCTCACCCTAGAGCCATTAAATCCAAATTCCTGGGGCATAGTAGCGGGGATGACCCAGGCATGGATTTTGTTTGTAAAGCTCCCCACGTAATCTTAATGTGCAGTCAAGGCTGAGAACCACTGCCTTAGAACATTTGAGAGTTTGGGCAAACAAATATCACTTCACACACTTCCTGATTTAAAAAGTACAAAGGGGAAACTAAGGGCTGCCTTTATTAGAATTTTTTCAAAAACTGATCAATTTCTCCTTGCCAATTACATTGCATTCTGCAATGAAAACACTGTAATAGTTGTTCATATATTGATTGAGAACCAAGAGTCCTCTGGTATATTCACCATTCATTATCTTTTAGATACCATAGTATGCCATATTTGTAATTAGCATCTAATCACCAGTCACATCTGAACTAGAAACTTTCTTTCAATACAAGCTTCAGTGTCCTTGCCACGACCTTGGAACCTGCAGTATAATAATTAGCAGCCTGCTAACTTTACTGGTTACAAGACATTCCTGGCACCTCTTGAATCTGGAGATGGTCATAAATATTACCCATTTGACCTTCTGGTTGGTCTGCTTTTGCTGAGTCTTGATAAGTGGTGTTAACAAGTCTCTGTTTGATACTTTCTTAAAAATTCAAACAGATGTTTCCTGTCTTATGACTCAATGATGCATGATGCAAATCTAAAGCAGTAAAATTGAGGGCACTTAAGTTTTTAATCAAACTAAAAGTCCATGACTTGACTTGTGCAGCACCAGCACTAAGAGTGGCTAATAGAACCTTGGCTCAGAGGATTTTAATGTCAGCCTTGACAGAGAAGAACCTACCTGTTTTCCTTGAGAAGCATTTTGCCTTCATCGACTCTTTAATTCTTTCGAGATCATAAATGTGATTGCTCAGTGGTGATGTGTTGTGTTGATAGATGCACTTGCCCATTAAGTTTGGCCCTAGACTACCATCAAATTTCCCACAGTGCATCTAGAAACCTTCATTACTGACTGGGGCCAAATTGAAATTTTCAGGCTAGAGCTAAAGTCCCCTGACCCAGTTCATTCCTCCTTGTTGTCATTCTGTAAGGGATTTCTTTTTTTTTTTTTTTTTTTTTTTTTTCTACAGAATTTTGCTGCAGAATCTGAGAGGGTTAGGAAGACAGGATATTCAGATGAAAGGAAGATAATGATAAATCTTTTTTGCATTTCACATTCCTACAGTTTAGATCTCTGTCCCACCCACCTCACCCCAAACCAGTAAATTTCATATATTGCTAATTTTCTCTATTTCTATATCTTTTTAATAAATTTTCAGAAACTCAAAAATAGTCACAAGGTCTTCTGTGAAACTAGTACTGACAAGCAGAAATTATTAAATTATTAAATGTCATTGAGTAGCTGATACCTTCTCAAAAGATGGGAGAGTGCTTCTGCCAGGACCACAGACAACTACCAGCACTCCTTCACTGCCCAAGTGAAAAAAGACTTGTACCCAAAAGGCCATGTTGTATATTTTGCAACTAGCAAAGTCCCTAATAATCACCCACTGTGACTTAAGACTTGAAGAATATTATATAACTGAGGACATCGTTTCAGTTAATAAACATTTCTTCATTGCCTACTATGTGCAAGTCATGGAATATGCAAGATGGATAAAATGCAATCTATGTCCTGGAGATATAAAAGTACAAGAAGAAATAACCTAGTCATTGTTCAAATTCTTCTAAACTATAATTTCCCATAGTTTTCTTAGTTACCACAAAATAGTATAGAAATAGTTATGTTGTAATCATCACTCTGTGAGTCAGCCTTATCTCAACATTTATGTGCTGCTGATAGGAACAGTCCAGTGTCATGCAGATGTTGAAGATATCCCTAAAGATTTGAATTCCAGCTGAAGAATAAATAATAAAGAACCCAATGGAGCATATCTTCATCTCTAAGTTAAATAATCTCTTTCGTAATTATATTAACGTTCTCCAGAGAAACAGAACCAAAAGGATTTACGTGTGTATATATAAATATACATACACACACACCTATATAATATTTAATATATGTATGTACGTGTGTATATATAAATATACATACACACACACCTATATAATACTTAATATATGTATGTATGTGTGTATATATGTGTGTGTGCGTGTGTGTGCGTGTGTGTGTGTGTGTATGTATGTAAAGAGATTATTTATAAGAAATTGGCTCAGGCAATTATGGAGGCTGAGAAGTCCCAAGATCTGCAGTCAGCAGGCTAGATACCCAGGAGAGCCTATGGTGTAGCTTCAGTTCAAAAGCTGGCAGGTTGAAGCCTGAAGAAGAGCCAATGTTTGAGTCTGAAGGCGAGAAAAAAACCAATGTCCCAGATCAAGCAGTCAGGCAGGAGAAGTTTCCTCTTACTCATGGGAGGGGCAGCCTTCTTGTTCTATTCAGGCTTCCACTGATTAGTTGAGGCCCACCCACATTAGGGAGGACAACCTGCTTTACTCAGTCTAGAGATTCAAATGTTAATCTCATCTAAAAACGCCCTCACAGACACACCCAGAATAATATTTGACCAAATATCTTGGCACTCTGTGGCCATGTCAAGTTGACACATAAAATTAAACATCACGCTAATCAAATACCAAAATATGACTCAAAGCTAGAAGTTTAGACTTGGAAAAATCTAATAATTTCATATTGATTATTATAAAAGTTACATAAACATAGCTTAAAGAAGAAAATAAAAGTCACCAAGAAGAGTGATTCATTATCCCAGCCATTCTTAAATATTCTATTAATTCACATGCTATTATATTTTAGGAATGTCAATAAAATCCTAAATCAAAAGTGACTAGAGCTATCACTAGGAATATGACTCCTGATCTTATTTTTATGAGCTGGTGTAGTGTATAGTTATCCTATTTGATTCATTTTCTCCTTGAAAAGTGTTTCTCTTAGTAGGTATATAATTTTAGTAAATAATTAAAATAAAAGTAGGATAGGAACGTGTGTATTAAATAAATGAGTGGAGAAAATCAACATTCAAACCATTATCTGTGACACGTGACAGTATGGGAGAGAATCAAGCTCCCAACATATTACTAGCTATTCTTCAAAAACCTGCAACCTTGCTTTGACACAAAAATAGAGAAGGAAGCCTCACACCCCAGTATTTTCCCACTGGATGTTATTAGAGGTGGAGCATGAAAACAAGTTGACTTTCTTTTTCCTTTTTCTCTTTCAGCAAAATGATCTGTAAAAAATCTGAAGCCAACAACCACAGCTGAGCCAATGCAAGCCAGTGAATGCCAAACTAGAGAGAGCTCCTGTGTATTTCTAATTCTACCAAGCAATATGCTTACCATTTATGGAAAACCACAAAGCAACTAAAGCGAATGCACCCCCTAGTGATATATTGTTCTGTGTAATTGGTTCTTGAAGATTTTTGCAAGTTTTATCTGAGAGGTTAGGAAATGTTGTTATGCCTTATTGCCTATTATCTAACTTTGTTTTATGATGACATACTCTTCCCTTCTGAATACTTTACCTTTCCAACTGGTGAAACAATAAAAAAAAAAGCTTTCCATTAAAAAATATTTTCTTTCCCACTATTCTTATTTCTCATTCAGCATTGTTACTTCACAAATCAAAAGATCGTATGCCACAGTAAATCAGATAAAGGAATACAAACATGTGAAACCTGCTAACTTATTTCTCTCTAATGATGCCACTAAGGCAAATATAGCTGTTTTCCTACAGATGATGAAGGTGTAGTAAATAGATAAATATGTGCAATAGACACAAATTGCAAATATTACAGATTTACCAGGACTTGAATGATTGGTGAGTTACTGTATGGAGCACATCTCTAGTTATGATGGATGATATTGCACAAAACAAAGCTCTGTGGGAAATTTAAAATGGACAGTTAGGAAAGAAATTAACTACTTCTATACTCTAAAATATAGCCCTATTTAAAAACACATTGCACAACTAGTCTTATTCTTTTTCAAATGGACTTACCTTTAAAATGTAAAATCTGTGGCTTTTGCTCTTCAAATTGGTAAAAACAGGTTGAGCATCCCTAACCCAAAAATCCAAACAAAATACTCCAAAATCTGAAACTTTCTGAGCACCTACATTACACCACAAGTAGAAAATTCCACACCTGACCTTATGTGACAGGTCATGTGTTTCATGCACAAAATTACTTAAAATATTGTATAAAATTACCTTCAAGTCATGCATATTAGGTTTATACAAAACATAAATAAATTTTGTGTTTAGACTTGGGTCCCGCCCCCAAGACATCTCATTTATGTATATATGCAAATACTCCAAAATCCGAAAAAATATGAAACTGAAACACATCTGGTCCCAAGCATTTCAGAGATGGGATACTCAACCTGTACTTTTAAATGGTGATAGCCAATGTCTGTAAAGAGGCAGAGAAACAGGCATTCTTATTTATAGCTGGAAGAGAGGGTAAACTACAAGTAAGGAATCTGACAAATCTTCTAACACATATCAAAAGCCTTAACAATGTATATGCCCTTTGCACCAGCAATTTTTCTTCTAAAAATGTGTCATAAGGAAATATATAAGTTCAAAAATAAGAAAAGGTTAACTACAAAACTGTTAATTACAGTATTTGACATTATAGAAAATTTAGAAACAATCTACTTGTGCGCTAATATGGGAATCAGTTAAATAAATTATTGTGTATCCATATGATAGAATGAGGCTGCAAAATACTTTGTAAAAGTCTTGAACATCTCCAGCCACAGAGACAAAGGGAAAAAAACCTAGGAAGCATCTCACTCGGGCAATTAAACGTTCTGGCCTTTTGGCCCTGAAATGAGGAATGTCACTTACGCTCTCAACCCATTGACCAAAACTAATTACATGATTCCACCAAACTATTTGGGAACCAGGAAGTACAATCTTGCAATGGGCCCAGAAATGGAGGGGAACAAGAACTGTTTACAGAGAAGCACTAATAACTACCATACCAAGTTTTTCTTTTAATCATTTCAATTTCAGTTTGCCAAAGCTGTTTTGTGTATATGTGCGCATGTATGTACGACAGGAGGATGTTTCACATATATACATGGAATTTATTCTTCTCCCCTGTCCTAAATTTGTTTTCCTCTTCTTTTTTAGGCTGTTCATTTGGTAATACAGTCTTTTGAGAAATACTGGTGTTGTGGAGTAATAACTCATTATAAAACTACCTTGCTGTTTATTCTCTAAGTAAGATAGTTTAAGATTGGAAGGTGATTAGGCAAAGGCTTTAAAATAACTAGAAGTTCCAGACAAATACTCAAAATACTCACAAATAAATTCACTCTATAAGTAAGGGCCACACATAAATTCACTCTATAAGTAAGGCCTGCTGCCACATACCAATAAACAGAAATGGGATACTAGACAGGATGCCCACACAGGATTTCAACACCAATGAACAAGTCAAGGGCCCAGGTACTGAAACTGACGTACAAAAACTGAGTTTAGTTACAAGGAATAAGAAAAGAACCCAGTTACTGGGACAAAATCAGGCACTAGATGAGCAGCACAATGTGTTGCTGAAGCATGGAAGAACTATATCAGATCTCCCTAAATCCTTTCTGATTAGAAACAGACTTAGTGGTCCCAGAGACCAGGCAAAGTCATTCCGGTTGGTTGGGACTAAATGGCCATGGGAACTGAAAGGATGTGGAGGTAGAGTGCCAAGCAGATGGCCTTCATCAGGAGTAGCAAACTCAAATGTCGAACATGAACCAGACAAGAATAAAAATCTGTGAAGCTGGCCTGATACGGGACAATAGGTGCTGAGTCTTGTACTGCAACCAATTATGACATCTGCCTACTCACATTGCCTTTCAAAACACTGTGCAAACTAAGCAAAACCTGTCCATAGCTACAATACTACCACCAGTTTACAACTACTGGTTTGGTCCCTCTAGTCTGGTCCCTCTGCCCTATTTCATCTTTTTGGTTTCAGCTTATTTACCCCCACATTCACCAGAGACTGTATTTGGACCATATGCCTCTAGACAATATGAACTTTGGACATCCTGCATTGTTTTTCCATTAATTGTATACTTGTTCTTTTCTGTTCACCTGGCTTCTGACAAACATTTATCCTGACCATTGGTTTTCCTGAGCTTGTTTTGCTGCTTTGATTCTGTCCATTCTGATCCCTTAATATAGCCTATTTCCTAAAACCTTGCTTAAAACTAAACTTCTCTAGTTCTAGTTTCTTGGCTAGTATCCATAATTTTGTTGCAGCAACATGATAGAACATTTGTTAGATACCTACTGCATGTCAAGATTGATTCTCAACAGTGTGAGTTAGGCATTGAAATCAAACCATGATCTCATCATCCAATTCCTAGGTTTCTTCTCCTATTCTCTCCATTTCTGAGAACTGAAATTCCCCTGACCTTAAAATCAACTCTTAGCTATAGCAGATTTTTCTTCCTTTGGAAGACATAACGATTGTTAATGTTAGCTTGAGTGGATTAACAAAGGACACAAATTAAGGTGTTACCTCCTCAAAGTCGCCTCCTAGGAATAGCACCGTTATCTAGAAATCTTACCTAAATTCCCCAAATTAGCTGGCATGATAGCTAAAGAATGAGATACACTTCCTTGAATCCATTCATATCAAAAGAAACTGCAATTCTTAATCTTTTTTTTCCCAGTAAAGCCAGTAAATTAAATGCAAGAAAAAACAAGTATGAGAAAAAAAGATACTAATTCTAAGATTCTACAAAATCTCACCAATTTCAATCCTGAAGAAAACAAGGCCATGTAGAAATTGTTCCCCAAATTTCTTGACTACACTTTTCAAGCTGTTCCGTGAAATGTTTCTCTTGCCAATAGAAACAAAAGAATGTGCAGGTGTGCATTAGTCATTGAGGTTTAGCAGAAAACCAGCCCCCACCCATAGTTTCCAGGTGCAGGAGGAAGGAGGGCATGGCTTGTGAGCTGTGAGAGAACAAACTAAAGCACGTGGAAAATTCCTTTTAAGAGTTGCCAGATCTTGGTGGGTAAGGAGACTGATGGCAGTGCAGATCTGTGGGTGTGGCTAGAAAGACAACAGGGGGATCAACAATTCCTTCTATAGTGGACAAGCTGGAAAACTGTTCATCGACTAGTGGCAGCAACTGATATTTTGGGAACTAGACTTATTTGTCACTCTTTTTCTTGAATTTCTAGCCAGTTCAAAGCCTTGGCTGAGCCGCTTTCGCATCTCCCGTTTAAGGGGTTTGATCTGGGGTATAGAATACTTGACAGCTTTTAATTAGTGCTCTGCAAGCCTTAGTGCTACATAGCCTTAATCACTGCTTTCCAGGACATTCACCTGTTCCTTTTTCGCTGGGGGGGCAGGGTATGGACCTTTCCCTTGCTAAATATACTGGGAACTCTAGCCTCTTTTAGCTGTCTTGTGTTCTATCCCTTTAAACCTGTAGTACCCACCTATAAACCGTGCTCCTTAATGGTGAGTTACAAATATCCACTTCTATAGACAGAAATAATTTTAGAAATCCTCTGTTCTTCCCCCTGCATTCATTCTGAACCTCTCTCCACTCATCCTATTTCTGTCTAGCTTTGAACCTTGCCTTGACCTCTAAGTTTACCATTTAAACTTGATACCTCTGGCATCATAACTGCAGTTTTCTCCAGTGGACTTGTTTGGTTGTTCCTTGGGTTCCTGGTGCCTGTCCTATCTTTACTAGGTGTCCCTGCTACAGATTTAATCCTAGAGACCCAGATATTGATTCTGGCTTTTTGATTAGCACCATAATCCTCAGTTTCTCAGAGGGTTTAGTTCCTCTGAAAGGTAGAAGACATGGACAAGTTTGTCAGCATATTCTCTTGCCTCCATTTTTAAACTTCGTCCCATTACTGCCTTCCTTGAAAAGAACTCAGGCTTTGGAGTCAAAGTTACCTGAAACTTTGAATAACGATTCCACCACTGAATAATAATTACATGGCCTTAGGCAAGTTACTTCACCTCTCTGAGCCTCAGATTCTGTAAAATGAGGGTGTGATTCCCTCTTACCAAGGTCATATAATAGTTTAAAACATTTGCAAAGCATCTAGTAGATTGGAGGCAATCAATAAACATTAGCTCTCTTCTCTGAGTTAATTGCTTAGTATTTTGTCCACCTCAGGAGTGCATGTAATCTTTAAAATTCAGCCTTCTGGGGTATGACCCCTTAATCTCACCCACAGTTGACAAACGAATAATTCTAATACCATAAGAAAGCAGGAATTTTCTAGAAACTAAAAGATCAAGGAAAACTATTCAATTCAAAACAGAAGCAAGAACACAGAACAAAGAACATTGCTAACCTAAGTAATGATTTGCCTTGGCCTAAGAGTTTTTATGCACTGCCTGTTCTAACAGTAGTCAATCCCCAAGCATGAATAGTCTGGAGAGTGTAAATAGAGCGAAATGGGAACACATGGTTGGAATGAAGAGCTGAGAGGAAAGGATGGTGAAAGCTTATACGTGGGTACTTCAAAAACTTCACAGAAAAATAGAATTAAAAGATAGTACAAATCTTTTCACGAACTTTTTGAAAACCCCTCATAGTCACAATTACTCCAAAAGGAAGATCTTGATACCAAGTGTGTCTGGATGAGCTAAAAGGGAGGCTTTTCTCACTAAGTTTTTTCTATTTCTAAAATATATTCAGGCCAAAGTTGTTATGCCAGAGTCTGGTAATGGGGAGGAACTGAACCCAAAACTTGAGCACATTTAGAACCACCAAAATGCAGCCATGTAAATAAGCACAGGGGGAAAGAAGGCACTAGAGCTTTCTGAACACTTCTTCCAGACTTATCATAATGACATATGACCTGTATATAATTCTAGGTTTTTCAAGAAGCATTCTATAGACAACTCTAGGTGACAAAAGTATAATAAACAGCCTCCCTTCCCTATGTCATTATGTTGGGGCTATCAATCACAGTGATCTGCCTTCCTGATCACAAAGATGGCCATATGATCAAAGCTCAGCCAATTATAACACCATGTTCTTATCGACAATTGGTCTGTGGTTAGGCACATGACTCATATTGTGCCAATCAGAGTCTTCCTGTTATACATGATATAGAAACAATAGGAGAGAAAGGGTTTCTCTTCTGTTTGGATTAACCAGCATGATGAAGCAGGGTTGGAGCCAATTTTTTTACTGTACAAAAAGAAAATGACTAAAAGAATGAGACCAGCATACAAAGGAAAACTTATTTGAAATATGGAAAGAAAGACCAAATTCTGACAATATCTTGAGTCCCTTGATCCAGATGGGCCTCAAGTCAGAATCCACTCTTGGACTTCACAAGAAGTTATGGACAAATGTTTGTGTTTCCCCAAAATTCATGTGTGGAAATTCTTTTTTTTTTTTTTTTTTTTTTTGTCTTTTTTGTGACTGGTAAGGGGATCACAACCCTTGGCTTAGTGTCGCCCGCACCGCGCTCAACCAGTGAGCGCACCGGCCAGTCCTATACAGGATCCAAACCCGCGGCGGGAGCATTGCTGCGCTCCCAGCCCCACACTCTCCCGAGTGCGCCACGGGGCCAGCCCCATGTGTGGAAATTCTAATACCTAATGTGATAGTATGTGGAGATGAGATATTTGGGAGGTCATTAGGTCATGAGGGTGGAGCCTTCATGAATGGGATTATTGCCCTTAAAAAGAGACTCCCAGAGAGTTCTTTCACCCCTTTCACCATGTGAGGACACAACAATAAGATGGCCATCTATAAACCAGGAAGTGAACCCTCACCAGACATTAAATCTGCTGATGCCTTGATATTGGATTACCAGCCTCCACAACTGTGAGAAATAAGTGTTTGCTGTTTAAGCCACCCAATCTATGGTAATTTGTTATAGCAAACCAAACTGACTAAGACATGAGCCAATAAAGTCCTTTTGACTTAAGTTAGTTTTTTGTTGAGTTTTAATTACTTACAATCAAAATATTATTCACTAAACATCAAGCTCAACTCTCTCCCCTACAATGATAAACTTTGTTTTTAAGAAAGAATAAAACACTGTGTTAGACTACAATTTGGACTGGCAGCTGTGTCTACGAACTTGCTTACATTTTTTAATCCAAGCATTTGTACATGCATAAATATACAGAAATGTTAACTTTTAAAATCTTAACAAGTAAAATTAAATGATTACAAATCCCCCAATCCAGATAATTCTCAGTGTTCAGCAAGAATAATGATTGCACATGTGTTAAAATAAGAATATGCAGGAACCCTGTTCATTTGATTATTTAACAGAGATTTTTCATTGCAAATCAAGAAAGACAATGTCAGAGAATTTCAGGAGTCTGTATTTTATATAAACTCTAATTAACTCATTGTGAATCTTAGGTTACATTAAGCTAATGCAGTAGAAAGACACATCTGTCTTTGGCATAACATGCATTTGGTAAAACACCATCAAAAATAACAAACTCATAACAAGCCAGATCACCCCCAACTACTCTCCACACATTTATTCAATAGCTATTTCTCACAGAATATAGGAATATTGTGTACTTTCAGCACTTAAAATGTGTTGCTTAAGAATAAGTTATGACTCTTCTCCTAACTATGACAGGGTAGCATGTAGTAAACTCACTGTCCCTAGAAAACTTAGATAAAGTGAAAAAGAAAATCTGTCTGAAGGTTTCAAAGAGCTTCTAAGATGGACAAGAATTGAGAGAGCAAAGATACCAGAGAAAAGGGAAACATTGTGATGAGCCCAATACTCTGCATTGGGGAATTTGCTGTTTCTTAGGCTGAACAGAGCTAAAAACTAAGCTGATCAGAAAACAATTCAAAAGTTCAGTGATATCATCATCTACTTCACAGATCTGAGTAGACAAATTAGGAGTTCAAAATCCTTAAGGAAAAAGGAACTCTGGGAAACCCATCAGTCTCAATGGAACCCCATGAGAGTCCCCTAGGAGTGAAAACAAACCAGAAGTAGACCAACCTCTATAAACTCTGAAATCCAGTCTTGATTCAGTTCAGCTACAAACTGGATTAAGGTGATCAGCTCCTACTCTGGCTACTTGTCAGAAGATAAAAGATTTTCCTCTCTGGAAGAATATCACATTATACAGAACCTCTACAGTTTTTCATATACAATGTCCAGCATTCAACCAAAAATGGATTTAACAGAAGATTGGAAGCAGCTAAACAGAGGATTAGTGCACCAAAAGATAAACTAGTAAGAAATCTCCAGGCTGAATCATAATGAGTATAAAGAATAGAAAATACAGAAACATATAAGAAATATATTTGATATGATGGAAAGTCCTAACATACATCTAATTTTTGTCTCAGAGATGGAGAAGAAAGCGAATTAGGCACATTCAATGTTTAAAGAGGTAACAACCAAGAATTTTCTAAAAGTCATTGATAGCATCAAGCCAAAGGGACAAGAAGTGTTACCAACGCTAAGCATAAAAAATACAAAGAAACTCACATGTAGGCATACCATAATAAAACTATTGAAAATCAAAGAAAAATATCTTAAAAGTAGCTAGAGAAGAAAAGAGAACATGTTGTCTTTTAAGTGAACAATAAGCCTGATGGCCAACTTCTCAACAAAATGATCAAATCCAGAAGACAATGGAATAATATCTTTGATGGCATGAATGAAAACAGCAGCCAACATAGAATTCTATACCAGGAAAAGAATAGCCTTCAAAATCGAAAGCAAAATGAAAAAGACATTTACAGACAAATAAAATAGGTTTTGTTACCAGTAGATTCGTACCAAAAATAAAAATAAAAAATCCCAAAGAGTTCTTCAGGCAGAAGAAAATGATCCCAGATGGGCACACAAAAATTGAAGAAAGAATAAAAAGCAATTGAAAGGTTAAATATATGGATAAATCTTAATCAATATTGGCTATATAAAAGAACAACAGTAATTAATTGTAAGATTTAAAATTTATGTAGAATTAAAATAAATGATTATAGTAATGCAAGCGTGGGAGAGGTAATTGGAATTATTTTATTACCTTAAGTATTAAAACTATTGTAAAATCCTATGATTGTCTGAGAAGTGGTCAAATACTAAATCATATCAGTATTTATGTGACGGATGATGTAATTTCTTGGGTAACCACTAAGAAATTAGTAGGAGGGTGTCTAAATATAAGCAATTAGAGGGCAAAATTGAATAATAAAAATATTTGATTGATTCAAAAGAAAGCAAAATGGAAGGGAAATAGCTCATAGAAAATGTTGGCTAAATATAAAACAAATGGCAAGGTTACAATTTAAACCCCAATATATTAGTAATCAGTAATTAATTGTAATAGACCAAGCATTCCAATAAAAGAATAGTCAAGAAATCTAGGGCCTTAATACGGAAAGCTGTTAGCATTTACAAGAATGGTCCACTGCAGCTGTTAGTGACCTCAGAGATGAGCCTAAGGAATATGAGGCAAGCATCAACAACATTAGGTATACTAACAAGTACACTTTATGTTATTTCTGCCCATATGTGCAGCAAAGACATGAACAAGAATGTTCATAGCAGCAATATTCATAAGAGGCAAAATATGGAAGCAATCCAAATATCCACCAATAGTAGAGTGGATATGTAAATTGTGACATAGTCATACAGTGGAATACTATACAGCAATGAGAATAAACTACAGCTACACCCAAAAATACAGTTAAATAGCTCAGATATACAAACCTAATATTAAGCTAAAAAAAAGCCAGATAAAAAAATGCATGTATGTGTGATTCATCTATATGAATTTCAAAAACCAGGCAAAATTAATCAACTAGGATAGAAGTCTGAATAGTAATTTGGGGAGAAGGTATAGTAGTGACTGGGAAGGGGCATCAGAAGGACCTCTGGGATACTAGTGATAAACTATTTTATCTCAAAATAGTGGTTTGACAGGTGCTGTAGATTGGATACCCACCTCCAACTTCATTAAGACTTAGTCCCTACTGTAACTGTTGAGGGTGAGAAATCCTATTACAGTATTTGAAAGGCAGAGCCTTGACAAGGTCATTAGATTGTGGGGCCATGCAGTACTGAATGGATTAAAAATGATGGTCATGGACATGGTTCTGAGGGCTTTAAAAGAAGAGAGAACATGAGGGGTTAGTTGCTCTCTCTGCTCCACCATTTTTCTGCCATGTGAGACCTCTGCATTGACGTACAGCCACCACCAAAGAAGAGTCTCACCAGATGTGTTCCCTGGACTTTGGACTTCCCAGCATCCAAAACCTAAGCAATAAATTTTGTTTTCTTACAAATCACCCAGTTCTAGGTATTTTGTTATAAGCAACAGAAAATGACTAAGACAGAAAATTGGTACCAGAGAAGTGGGGTGTTGATTATAACAAATATTTGAAAATGTGGAAGCAACTTTAGAACTGGGCGTTAGGCAAAGGCTGGAGGAGTTTGGAGGACTCAGAAGAAGACAAAAAGATGAAGGAAAGTTTGGTATGTCTTAGAGACTGGTTTCATGGTGGTGAGCAGAATGCTGATAAAAATATGGACAGTAAAGGCCATTCTGAGAAGATCTCAGATTTAAATAAGAAGGGGCTTATTGGAAACTGGGGCAAAGATCACCCTTGCTATGAACTGGCAAGGAATTTGGCTTCATTTTGTTCATGCCCAAAAGTTTTTTGGAATGTGGAATTTAAAGGTGCTGACCCAGGGTGTTTGACAGAAGAAATTTCTAAGCAGCAAAGTATCAAGGAAGCTGCATGGCTACTTGCAACAGCCTGTGCTGAGTTATGGCAGGAAGGGCATGAGGTAAAGCCAGAATTTATAATTCAAAAGAAAGAGAGGGCAAAAAATTGTAAAACTTTCAGCCTGACCACAAAAGCAAGGGTATAGCCCAGGGACCCTTTGCTAAGAGGAAGTATAAAGAAGAAAGGGATTATCACGAGAAGGGAGAAAAGATCTTGAAGGCATTTCAGAGATCTTGGAGGCTGCAACTTCCATTATAGGTCCAGAGGTTTATAGAGACAGAATGGTCTAGAGCAAAAGGCCTGAGGCATCTTTCACAGGTTCACGGCCCAGGGCCACTTCAGGATGCTGCTCCACACACCAGCATCCCAGATGCTTTGGCTGCTCCAGCTGTGGGTAAATTGGCCCCAGGTGAGGCTGGACCTACAGCTTGTAAAATACAAGCCAGAAGCCTTGGCGACATCCACGTAGTATTAGGTCTGCAGACTGGCAGAATGCCAGAGCTGTGGAGGCTTGGGAGCCTGCACCCTGATTTCAATGGCTATATGGAAAAGCCTGGGGGCCTAAGAGGAGATTTGTCACAGGAGAAGATTCACCACATAGAGCCTTTGCTAGAGCAATGCTGAGCAGAAACCTGGGGTCAGAGTTGCAGCAGAAAAACCCCAACAGTGCCATACCTAGTGGAGCCATGAGAGCAGGACCGCCATGGAGACCCCAGACCTGTGGAGTTACCAGAATGGAACACCAGCCTGGAAGAGCTAAAGTATGACCTGTCACCAGGAAAACCATGGAGCATAGCTACTCAAAGACTTGGAGACCCAACCCCTAAACCAGAATGCAGAGAATGCTGAACATGGAGTCAATGTACATGATTTGCCAGCTTTGAGATTTAATGCCTGCCCTGCTGGATTTCAGAGTTACATAGGACCCCTTTCTGTTGGCCTATTTCTCCCTTTTTGGACAGGAATGTGTACTCTATGTTTGTCCCACCATTGTATCTTAGAAGTAGATAACATGTTTTATTTCAAAGATGGGACTTTGAACTTTGGACTTTTGAGTTCAAACAAGACTTTGGGGATGAAATGAATGCATTTGTGTGTGAAAAGGACATGAGTTTGGGGGGGTCAGGGGTGGAATTCTGTAGATTGGATGCCCCCCTAACCTCATTGAGGCCTAATCTGCACTGTAACTATTGAGGCTGGGAAATCCTTTTATGGTAATGGGAAGATGGGTCCTTAAAGAGGTGATTAGATTCTAGGACCATGCCGTAGTGAATGGATTAAAAGTGGTGGTCATGGGCATGGTTTGGAGGACTTTAAAAGGAGAGTGAATGAGGTTAGTGTCTCCCTCTGCTCTACCATTTTTGCAGTGTGCTACCCTGCCACCACTGTTGCTACCATTAAGGCCTTCACCAAATGTGTTCCCTGGACTTTGGCTTCCCAGCCTTTGAAATATAAGAAATAAATTTCATCTTGTTTATAAATTACACAGTTCCCAGGTATGTGGTTATAAGCAACAGAAATGGACTAATACAGTGGGTGTGTTTATTTTGTGAAAAATTCATCCATCCATCTGTATGTCATTAATTTGTGTGCTTTTCAGTAAGTATATTATAGTTAAATATAAAGCTTACTTAAAATAAAAATGATTCACATAGGAAGGGTAGTGTATGGTGGGGTATTTCAATCACCAAATTATCCTTTCAACAGTTATTTATTGAACACCTACTATAAGCCAATTAACACTATAACATTAAGAAACAAGTATAAAAACTGGCTCAGACAGTATTTATTTTTATGATCTTTACAAATAAGTTCTGTGACCTTTATCTTCTATAAAAACAACAAGCAGGTTTTACCTAATAAGTTCTAGGGTCCCTTCCAGTTTTAAGATACAATAGTAGAAAGGACTAACACCAAGAATATCTAATGGTAGTTTCATTGTACCATTAGCAGTAGGCTGAAAGTGTCTGTCTCTGATGCTACAAAGACATTCTACTCTCTGTCCTTCAATTAAAAAGTCACATCCAGTATCTTTACTCTTATTTGTGAAAAAGGGACCAAATATCTTTGCCCTTTCCTATCCTGAGCATCATTGGTGCAGGCTCATCACTGTTTTCATTCTGCAGACAAACTGGGTCTTCAAAGATATGCCCACTGGGAAAAAGATTCACTCAAAACATGTTATTCTTTTCTGCTTTGTGTAACTCAGAAACAAGTAAATGGATTTAATTCTAACTTTCAATGGAATTTAGCCTCTGGGCCAAGACCAAGAGCTATTAAGTTTAGTCCAAAATAAAAATTTTTTACGTGGTTGAGAATGAAAAGAGGTGAGAAAAATAGAACTGTCTTTATAAATGACAGCTCTAGCACTTTTGCTTGTGATCCCTGTATCTCATGATATGCATCTAGAGCATGAGGTTTTTACATTCAAAGTGATAGTTCAATTAAAAAGGAGACATCTATAGGTCTGTGGTGTTAGACATAAATGTGAGGAAATAGATGACTGCTTACATATATTATTTGAGGTGCACTATAAACCTTTACCTCAACCTCACAATATAACAGCTTGAAAATAAATTTATTAACCAATCCAGAGAATAAATCTGAGATAAAATTTAAGACATTGTCTCACAATGGAAAAAGCAGGCCAACTGCAGAAGCCAAGGAAGGAAGGTAGGGCAGGAGTCCATGGAATTAGACTGGGCAAGAGGGTCCAAGCAGAAATTCAGTCTCAGTATACAGGTAAGAGTCATATCATTACCAAGAACATAAGCATTCCTATTCTGGAACACATTTCAGAGTGAGATGTCAGACTACCATCTTAAGAATCTGAGTGAGACCTACTTAACAGCACAAGCAGACCTAAAAAGCCAATCAGAGGAGAGGATATTGAAATGCCTACCTTTGGGGATTTTTCCTTTCTTAAGTCACACTTCTTGGTAGGGTAGATAACATCAAGAAGATGTGTGCTACTTCCTATCGTGACACAATTCTCCAAGGTATCGTGTGTTTCTGCATACCTAGTGAGCAGAGGCACTAAGCGTCTCTGTTCCAGACTAGCTTTCCAGGATGTTTGTATAGTCAACAGTCTTAAAAGATAGAGGTAGAGTCTCCCTCTAAAAAAAACAGAAGACGTACTGCTGATTATAGAAGGTTTTCAGGTTCCTTAAGTTCAGAATTCGTCTCCTGTAACCAACCTAATGTATGTGCAGATATCATTTAGCCTTCTTTATATTGTCCTGTGGGAATTGGGGCTCAGGAAACTGATGCATGGAAATGCAGGTTCTCTGACTACTGCTATCACTGTGGGTAATAGAATCCTTTATCTCTGACCCAGGAATCTGTGTATTTTAACAGCATTTGTAAAACTGTAATAGCTTGAAAGTAGGGTACAATCTCAGACACATCAGTTCTTGACAATTCCTACAGGTTCCTGTAGTTGGGATCCATTTCACCCTTATAGGCAATAATAATAACATTAATAATTTTAAGTGCTACTTTTTTTAGCATTTATTACATGACTGATGGATGGTTATGGTTTGGGCAGTGGTGGTTGTTTCATGGATGTTCTTAATTGGTAAGGTGATTTATTTGATTGATTCCACAAGTAAACAAAACAAGGTAGAATCTTATAAACAATGAAGGAAAGATTCAAATTAACTGTTTTTTGAGGTTTAGATGAAAATAATAATCACCAATAATTGAATTATTACTAAGTGACAGGTCCTGCACTGATCATATTACACATAGTATCTCATTTGATCTTCACAAAAACCTCATGAGGTAAGTACTATTATTGTTCCCATTTTAGATTTGTGGAAACTGGAACTTAAAGAGTAAATGTGTAGTTAACCCAGGGTCACACAGTTGCTAATTGGCAAAGCTCTGACAAACATCAGCTTTATCAAGCATGATGTAATTTACTTAGCCATTAACACTGGTGTTCAAAGAATAGGCCACTCTCATTTTGAAAAACACTTGTTTACATTTGCACTTAAATTTTGCATCCAAGGGCCAGCCCGTGGCTCACTCAGGAGAGTGCAGTGCTGATAACACCAAGGCCACAGGTTCGGATCCTATATAGGGATGGCTGGTTAGCTCACTTGGAGAGTGTGGTGCTGACAACACCAAGCCAAGGGTTAAGATCCCCTTACCAGTCATCTTTTAAATAAATAAATAAATTTTGCATCCAAGGGCCAGCCCGTGGCTCACTCAGGAGAGTGCAGTGCTGATAACACCAAGGCCACAGGTTCGGATCCTATATAGGGATGGCTGGTTAGCTCACTTGGAGAGTGTGGTGCTGACAACACCAAGCCAAGGGTTAAGATCCCCTTACCAGTCATCTTTTAAATAAATAAATAAATTTTGCATCCAAGGCAAGTTCCTCACTTGCCTCACTCTAGTCTAATCTTTGCACATAATTACCATTTAATAAATATTTGTTTACTAAACAGATGAATGCATAAACAGCCTTGACACATTGCATGTATTGACTGACAATAAATAATTATTACTAAATGAATGAATGAACATTTACTGAATCTCAGACACTGAGACAGGTACTCTTTTACTTTGTCCAATCACTTAGCCACTTACCTCAGCAGCCCACTTTACAGGTACATTTTTTAAAATAAAGGGAGCTGATCAGGATTAACATCATGAATAATAAGTCAAGTTGATGTTACGTATACCCTGAAATGATGTGAGTGAAAAAGGGCGCATTACCTGTGTAATATTCTTCTCAAATATCCATAACTCCAGTCTACTCATGAGAAATCATCAGCCAAACCCAAACTGAGGGACATTTCACAAAATACTCTGTGCGATACTTTTCAAAAGTGATGATGTCATGAAAAACAAGGAAAGACCTAAAATAATGCCAGATTGAGGAAACTAAGGAGATACAATGACTAAATAAAACATGAAATCTTGGATTGCAACCTGAACAGAAAAAGGATGTTGGTGGGAAGACTGGTGAAATCTGACTACAGTCTGCATTTTAGTTAATAGTGATGTACCAATGTTAGTGTCTTAGTTTCGATAAATTCGCCATGGTTATGTAAGGTGTTACAAAAAGGAAAGCTGGTGAAGGGTATACAAGAACTTTCTCTACTATTTTTACCACTCTTCTGTAAATATAAAATTATTTCAAAACTGAAAGGTAAAATATGGAAGGGGAAGGGCAAATGAGGAAGAGGGAGCTAGCAGTTTGGGACTCAGGAGAGAAACACAAAGGTCTCTAAGAGAGAAGAAAGAGTTCATAAAACAGCACACACATACACACGTATATCCCCCACAAGTTTGTTTGAGGCTATTTCATTTCCTATCCTTATCTACAAACTTCTTCCAAAACAGTATTTTAGCAGCTGCTAGGCTTGCTAAAGTCTCTTTTCCTAGCTCTGTTGTCTTCATCATGTTCCTTTCTGCAATGTTTTAGTCAAAGAAAAATCAAATGAAAAAGCAGAAAACAAAGTGAAATCCCAACAATACCCCCCCTCCAAACCCACTCCCTACGATTACCAAACTGCTCCACATTCTCCAGCCTTTGAATGTGTATACTGGCTTTCTGAGTTCTGAGAGGCATTAGATCTTCATGGGAATCCTAACGGCAGTTGTAAGGAAAAAAAAAAAAAAAAGAGGCATATTATAGTCTCTCCCCAATGAAGCATGTTTTGCTGCATTTAAGACACTTTGGAAATTAAGGTTGTTGTAAGAGCTAATGTTCTGAAGAAAAATAAAAGGTTGGCCTGTAGCTGATATTCCACAGTAGCTGCGTGGCCATCTGGTTTGGTTCTGAATCATCCTTATTGATTCGCAGGAAAATGAAATACTGAAATTACCACGTAGCTTTAAATTCCAAATCCATGTCAGCTTTGCCAAGTGCTGCCTCATCTGTAGAAGTGAACAGCATGCAGGCGGCCTGACTCCAGCCTGACTGAAGCTGTAACATGTTTGCCTGTGCCTGTTATTGACAATTCCCTTACCAAGCTTGTTTTAAGTTGGCTTGCAACCTTTAATGTCACCTATGTCTTTCATGGCACAAGTCCTTTGAACAGGAAATTCTTACACAAGTAACAGCCAAGACAGCACCAATTATTCTCATCTTGGGAACTTATTAACTAATGACCAAACCTTCTAAAAACCATTTCCAAAGCCTCAACTTGCCTGCAGCTCTATGGGTGACTAGAATGCTTTCCCACTGGCTTCCTCTTCCCCTCTGATCTCCTTAGCATAATACCAAGTATCAGCTCTTATTTACAAAGTGGTGGATTTTCAGTCTCCTTCGTTTTCAAAAGAGCACAACTTTTAGAGGTTATGCATCTTGCAAGGAGAGGCATTGCTGTGCCTACTTGAAGAAAAGCAGTTTGAATTGCCACATGAAATGGAAACCTTTAAACTTCGTTTATGCAAGACAGCAACAAGCTTTCCAGCTTTTAATGAGGGCCTTTTTCCATTCTTTGCAGTTATTTTAATAAACTTGTGATGAATTCCTCTTGCTCCTTCTGTCCACTTCACAGCTCCTCATTAATTGTTTCCACTTTTCACACTAAGATTTATTTTTTTAAAATCACCATGACCGTCCTCCCTTCTCAATTCTATTCCTGGAAGTGTCATTCTAGAGCTCATGCAATCAGCAAATAGGCATTAAATGGCCCAAATGTGTAAGCATTGAGCTAAGTACTGAGGATGTCAAAACTTTCAAGTAGGGAAAAGGCATACTTAAGCATTAACAAAGAAAAAGGACTACCCACTAGACTCATAGTGCTTCTTTATGGATCCTGACACAGGAAAAATTTACAGGCTGAAGTATCATTTCTCATTCCAGCAGTATACAGGTTAAAAGCCATCAGAGGAGCCAGCCCCGTGGTGCACTCGGGAGAGTGCAGCGCTGGGAGCGCAGCAACACTCCCACCGCGGGTTCGGGTCCTATACAGGAATGGCCGGTGTGCTCACTGGCTGAGCGCAGTGCGGACGACACCACACCAAGGGTTGCGGTCCCCTTACTGGTCACGAAAAAGACAAAAAAAAAAAGCCATCAGAGAAGACAATGCCACATCAAAATACTTAAAACCCAGACTTTTACTTATTATAAAGTTAACTCAAAAATAATTTAGAAGAGCCTGAAAAGGTTGAGAGAAGTTGAGTTCTGTAGTGAGACAGAACCTGAGTCCTTGTCCTGGCTTTGATACTGACACATTATATGATCCTAGAAAAGTCAGTTAACCTTTCTGAGCTTTTTACTCAGTAAGGACAATTAGTTCTGTACTTAGGTCATTATGGTTGTTGTAAATAACAAATGAAAGAATCCATGAAAAGAACTTGTTATGCTGTCTAGCATCTAGTACAGATCACTAAATGATTTTGTTACCATTATTATTATTATTATTATTATTATTATTATTATTATTATTATCATCATCACTATGTAACTAGCCTCAAAAATATACTCTAGCTACCATGGCATAAATTAGGTAAAATAGAAGAACAAAGAAAAGGAATGTGAGGTACAGTTTTAGCATTATGCTTCATAATCAACAGATCTAAATTCAAAACCTAGCTTGACCATTTACTTACCAGCAGTGTGACCTTGAACATATTATTTAACCTCTCTGAGCATCAGTTTTTCTCACCTGTAAAAAGAAGACAATAATATTTCTTCACAGTTATTGTAAAATAACACCATCTATGCAAGCCAATTTGCATAAAGTCCAGTATAGAACAGGCACACAGTAAATGTTAGTACACTACACCTTCCTTACACAATATCACCAGCCCAATCAGGTCTTTCCCACTCTGCTTTTCCCTTCTTACCTCCAGACGTCATAGAAAATAATTGCACAAATCCATTACAATTCGAGGTTTCAATTTACATATTCAATTGAGATGCTTACATAGATATGAAATAAATACACACATAGAGAGTCTGTATGTATACACACATGAGGGGCCCTCAAAAAGCTCATGGAAAATGCATATTACGATAAAACTATGTATGGATTGCAAATTTTTTTTCACCAAAATAAACTCATACTAACTTATTATAACATGTCTGAAAAGGATCTAGTTTGAGGCACTAAGAAGGATAAGACTTCAGTTTATAAGATCTCTTATCAGAGCAATATGAATGATGAAGCTTGGGTGGAAGAATAGTGAAATCATTCATGCTTTATGAAAAGTATATGGGGACAATGCCCCAAAGAAAGCAGCTGTTTACAGAAGAATAACTGGTTTTAAGAAAGGTCGAGACAGTGTTCAAGATAAAGCCCACATTGGCAGACCATCCACATCTATTTGCGAGGAAAGAGTTAATCTTGTTTCTGCCCTAATTGAAGATGACCATTGATTAACAGCACAAACGATAGCCAACACCATAGGCATCTCAGTTGGCTCAAGTTACATCATTCTGACTGAAAAATTACAGTTGAGCACACTTTCTGCTTGATGGGTGCCAAAACAGTTGAGCCCAGATTAGCTGCAGACAAGAGCAGAGCTTTCAATGGAAATTTTAAAGAAATGAGATCAAGATCCTGAAGAAATTCTTTGAAGAATTATAACAGGAGATAAAACATTGCCATTACCAGTACAAACCTGAAGACAAAGTACAATCAAAGCCAGGCCTATTAAGAGGTGGAAGTGGTCCAGTGAAAGCTAAAGTGGACTGGTCAAGAGCAAAGGTCATGGCAAGTTTTTTGGGATGCTCAGGCATTTTGCTTGTTGACTTTCTGGAAGGCCAAAGAACCATAACATCTGCTTATTATGACAGTGTTTAGTGAAAGTTAGCCAAAGATTTACCAGAAAAATGCCCAGGAAAACTTTACCATAGGGTCCTTCCTACTCATTCCTCTCATCAAACAAAGGCAATTTTGCAAGAGTTTTGATGGGAAATCATTAGACATCCACCTTGCAGTACTGATTTGGCTCCTTCTGACTTCCTTTTGTTTCCTAATCTTAAAAAAAAAAAAAAAAAAAAAAAAAAAAAACCTTTAAAAGGCACACATTTTTCTTCAGTTAATAATGTAAAAAAGACTGCATTGAGACGATTAAATTCCCAGGACCCTTAGTTCTTTAGGGATGGACTAAATAGCTGGTATCATTGTTTACAAAAGTGTCTTCAACTTGATTGAGCTTACGTTGAGAAATAAAGTTCATATTTTTTATTTTTATATTTTAATTCTGCTTTTTCATGAATTTTTTGAAGGCCTCTCATCTATGAAATCTCCTTAATTCCACTATTTTTGAAAGGTTCAAATTGGTAAATTACACTTCAGGAAGATTGTACAAATCTAGTTCAACCATCTAGAGTGCTGGAAGTGAAAAGGTAAGTTTTCTAAATGTACGTATAATTTTCCCAGGCAAATTTGGGTTGTGATCTTACCTGGCCTCATTAACTAAAGAGGATTAGGATTAGTCAGTGCTTGGATCGAAGACCACAGCAAACAATCAAGATTTATTGAGCTGGAAGGCAGCAACGTTCTCTTAGAGTCAAAGCTAAGCTAATATTCTATTATGTTTCTAAGGGTGTTACTAAATCTTAGAGCTCACCTAGAAGTCATAGAACCAAATTGACTCAATGAAGGTAATGTAGATGACACTGGAAAAGAGCAGAATAATGAATAGTAATTCCAGCATTCTAGTAGGAGGTTGCTGTTGCTTCCACTTCGGCTTCTCTGCTTTATTCCTTCTTGGGTTAATCATAGCTGAGTTCAACGGTGCCACAAATTACAAACCCAAGTTGTTCCCACTCCTGACCATATTCAAATTGAAGAAAGTATCAGCAGATTTAGTCTCACCATTCAGCCTTTTTTGAACTTAGATCAATATCTCTGAGATCTACTGGCTCAGTAAAGATCACCAAGGATTCTACATTTTCTCCCTCACCCCTTTGCTACAGACCAACAATAAAAATCAGTATTAGATAGCAAGTTGGATTGATTCTGTAGCTAGATGGCCCAAGTTCAAATCCTAGCTCTGTCAATTACTTATGCGTGGCTTTGGGTAAATTATTTCACTTTTATATTCCACAGTTTCATCATCTACAAAATGGGAATAATGGTATTATCTAACTCATAAACTTCTTGAAAGGATTAAAGGTGAGAAGCCTGTAAAGTGCTAAATGCCTGGAACATAATAAACACTTCGTGTGCACGTTTTTAAAAACTTTGCGATCCAATTTCTCAGGGAAATGTTTTCCTTCTTCCTTTACGATTTGTAGCTCTTCTTTCCACCTTCACCTTCAACCCTCATTCCCATACTGATATGATTCACTGAGCTTCTGGTCACTACTCTGAATCCCTACTAGGTTTCACAATCTAGTACCTCAATCCACTTTTATTTTGAGGAGATTTGAAGAGAAATATGAGACAATGAGCTAAGCACTGACCTAACTAGCATCTGAACTTCCACAGCTATGCTCCATCTGAGATAGGAGGTGCTCAGTTTCCCCAGGTTCAAGTTTCAGGACACACCTCTGAGTTTCAAGCAACTCCCTGAGGTCTCTGGACCCTCCTCCCCTAGGCCCTCCCCTAGAGGAGAGTTACTATTGCTGGTTGGACCTATTTTTCAGCACCAACACAGGGAAATTGAGACCATGGGGGGGGGGGGGGGGGGGTTTTTT
>NW_007726145.1:101222-114381 GCF_000696425.1 Galeopterus variegatus | reverse complement strand
GGGGGGGGGGGGGGGGGATGATTTATGCAAATCCAGTGGTTGGGCATGCTCAGTAGAAAGAGGTTATATAACCATGATAGATGAGCATGCCCAGTAAAGTGAAGTTTAGATTTAGTAGATAGCATGAATATGTATTAGATAGCAAAACTATAAAAGTGGAATACCAGCAGAAAGAGGGGTTGTTCCTCACTTTCTTGAAGCCAACCACACCTCACTGGCTGGGGTGTGTGTGCACTTTCCTTTGTATCAAACTTACTTTCAGCAAGCAGCTGCTCACTCTCTTGAGCCAGCCTGCACTCTGTACTGGACTTTAAGTGGGTATTTCTTACTTTTGTATTAAACTTGGTGTGGGCCCTGCTCGGTCTCTGGAGCTAGGCCACACTCTGTGAAATCAGTATCTCTTATTCGTTATATTAAACCTGCTCTCACTTTCTATTGGAACTCTGCCCTTAAATTTTTCTTGTGGTGGAGTCAAGAACCTAGTAAGAGGACAGGGAGGGTTGAGGTCGGCTATCAGGCCTTCCCAGACCCCTTCTACTCTGGCATCACACCAATCTAACTAGGTCCCCAATACTTATACTGGTTTTCCAAGTTGAAATTATGATAGAATGTCTCTAGTATGTCATGTCCAATCCACCTACCCTGCAACTCTGCAGCCCCCAACTCCTCCTCCCTAGCTGCCCCAGGATGCCAGGAACAGACAAGGTACAAAGTCCAGAAAAACAAAGCAGTGTCTAAATAAGATATCCTGTTCTCCCTATGGCAGCATTAAAAAAAAAAAGGCAAAAGTCTTCTTCTTAAACAGATAATCCCATCTTATTTGGGTAGGATTCCTGCATAATTGAACAACACCAGAAGGCAAATGGTGATCTTATTCCAGACAGACTACAAAGGTAGAGAGTACCATTCAAGGACTTGAAAAGACATTACAAATATTAAAAATACAGTAAAAAATGTTCTTATTTGATGAAGGAAATTAAGAATAGGAAACAAAAAGTTTTCCCTCTGAGTCTTAACTTTGAATAAGCCTATTGCAATAAATTAAAATATGTCTTATGTAAATTGTGTATTTTTATTTGTAAAACATTTTCTTTCCCAGGTCCTCAAAGCACTTTGCAAACATTAATTACCCATCAGTATCTACTTGTGGTATGACTATTACAATTTCCTCCCAGATGATGAAACAAGAACAGAGAAAGGTTAAGAAACTTGCCCAAAGCCACATGGGGCAAACTCTGAGCAAGAACCATTTGTTTTTTCTGTGTTTGCAATAATGAGCAAATTAAAAGTGTAATAATTTTCTTTGTAATTCACAAAAACATCGCTCTGTTAACAGTCCTCCTTAACCATAAAAAAGAAGTCTTTTTAACTTCCCTTAATGTGAATGCATTTTTTTTCAGATAGTACCTAATTATGGTAAATTGCTTCATTCCCTAATTGTTACTGCAAGGCAACTAAACATTGCTATGTTGACTACTCAAGAGTAGATTGTTAATGGCCTTAATCATCGGATAATCTGGCAATATAATCAGTGTAACTGGGAGATACCTTGTGGATACAACAAGAAGATCAGTATGAAACATAGACTTATAAGGGAGTGTTCAATTCTATTGTTTTGTGTTTAGTATGATTAGCAAAAAATTCTCATTTCACAAAGAAGCAGAAGGAGATGTTAATGCTATTTTCAACCTTTAATCACCAGAACCCCAAATGCCTTGATGCTGGACTCTCATCACACCAACTTAGACCAACCTCTCCACAGGATATGAAACACCAACATTTTCCCAGCTGATATTTCACCAGAGGTGATCTTGCCTGTCTTTTTCCAACCTGAATACTTTTAAAAGGGGGCAGTTTTTCCACACCTCACCAGCTTATGAGCAAAAAAAATGAGAGCAAAATTGAGATTTAGTTGTTCTTGCCATTCCTGGTGCTTCTGTGGAAAATGGAAGAATTAATTCACATTAATGGGCAATAAGAGAGTGAGTGATGTTGGACTCTGGAAAAATAATACCTAGGGCTAAGACCACCAACCTTTTCTTTTCTTGAAAAAAATAGGATATGAATACAAGGCTCTCAGTAGTTCATGCTGAGAATTAATTCTACTGTAATTAATTGAAGAAAAATATCTACTTAATATATTAAAAACAAAGCAGGAACCCACATGGGATCATGCACAATCACACACATACGCACACACAAAATAGCAGGAATGTGCCTTTAGAAAGAAAATAGATTCTGGGGCCGGCCCGGTGGCGCACTGCTACAGTGCACCGCTTGGGAGCGCGGTGGTGCTCCCGCCCAGGGTTCGGATCCCACATACAGACCGGTTCCCGCTCACTGGCTGAGCGAGGTGTGGGAGCAACGCCAAGGGTTGCGATCCCGTTGCCGGTCCCGGTCCAGTACAGACGCGACACTGAGGGTTGCGATCCGTTGCCGGACACGAAAAAAAAAAAAAGAAAGAAAGAAAATAGATTCTTTCTTGTGTTACCACTAGTGTTGGCCAATTAAGTAAGAACTGATGCCGAAGGAGAAGGGGTCTGGGAAGTCCCTATAGTCAGCCTCAACCCAGCCCATCCTCTTACCAGTTTCTTGACTCCACCACAGGAAAGAATTCAAGGGCAGAGTCACAGTAGAAAGTGAGAACAAGTTTAATATAACAAATAAGAGATACGGATTTCACAGAGAGAGTACAGCCTAGTTCCAGAGACTGAGCAGGGCCGACACCAAGTTTAATACAAGAGTAAGAAATACCCACTTAAAGTCTAGTACAGAGTGCAGGCTGGCTCAAGAGAGTGAGCAGCTGCTTGCTGAAAGTAAGTTTGATACAAAGGAAAGTGCACACACACCTCAGCCAGTGAGGCGTGGGTTGGCCCCAGGAAAGTGAGGAACAACCCCTCCTTTTGCTGGTATTCCACTTTTATAGTTTTTCTATCTAATACATATTCATGCTATCTACTGAATATAAACTTCACTTTACTGGGCATGCTCATCTATCATGGTTGTATAACCTGTTTCTACTGAGCATGCGCAGCCACTGAATTTGCATAAGTCATCCCCCTGTGGTCTCAATTTCCCTGTGTTGGTGCTGAAAATAGGTCCAACCAGCAATAGCAACTCTCCTCTAGGGGAGGGCGTAGGGGAGGGTCCAGAGACCTCAGGAAGTTGCTTGAAACCCAGAGGTGTGTCCTGAAATCTGAATCCAGGGAAACTGAGTACCTCCTATCTCAGAACCAGGAAAACCTTTTGCAATATTTTTAAAAATAGCAAATCTGGTTTCTTGGTCAATTTGAGCTTGTGCTCAAACATTTAGGTTCTGTTTAACATTTCAGTTTATTTTTTTTAACTCAGAAAAACACAAAATATAACTGGAAAAACGTTTTCTTCATGACCTGTTTTTAAAACAATACATATAATTTGTTGTATTTTGTGTTATTTAATAACATGAAAATGTTTGTGTATTGCTCCATTTCTGTTGCTTATAACAAAATACCTAAAACTGAGTGATTTATAAAGAAAATGAAATTTATTGCTTACAGTTTCAGAGGCTGGAAAGTCCATGGTCCAGGGAATACACCTAGTGAGGGTCTTGGTGGTGGTTATTGTGATCGCAGAGTATCACATTGTGAAACAGCAGAGCAGAGAGAGCAGACAGAGAGAGACTCTCCTCTCTTTGAAAGCCCTCAGAATCATGCCCCTGACCACTGTTTTCAATCCATTCACTATGGCATGATCCTACAATCTAATCATGTCTTCAAGGCCCCACCTTTTAATTACCATGATAGGATTTCCCACCCTAAACAGTTACAGTGGGGATTAAGCTTCAATGAATTTAGGGGGGTGGGCATCCAGTCTACAGCAGCTTGTTAGTTCTAAAATCAAACTATTACATTGAATAATGTTGAAAACACTTATTATCCTGATTTGAGCATCACATATAGCACACAGGTATTGTACTCAACTCTGCACCCCACAGATATGTACAATCAATGATGTTTCAACAAAAATAAATAAATTGAATAAATAAACAAAATTATCAGTAGTTATTAATTGATTAATCTTTTCAAAGCACTTTCAACACATTAGGGTGACTGTCAAAAATTTTCTCTATTTTATTGTTAAGAAAACAGTCCCACAGAACTTGACTTATTTAGTAATTAACAGTGTTGGAAGCAACAAACTTCTCATCTATAGTAAGTCATTCAAATCATGTCAGATTGTATTTTTAAATCATAACACATTTTATCTCATTTATTTATCTCTATATCAACAAGGTATTTTTAAGTTTTTCATTTATAGAATGGGGTCATTGTAAAATTATTTGATTTGTTAAATAGAAAATACATACACATCATTCAAATAATACAAAGTAAAGATATTTCCCTCCTATCCCTGGCTCTTTTGTCCCCAGTTCACATGTCCCCAAATGGTAACAACTATAATTAATTTTTATTGTTTTCCTTCAAGAATTTGTTATTCATTTACAGGACAATAGAAATACATGTAGTTTTGTTTTTTCTCTCTCTCTTCTACTCCTATGATAGATTATCATTCCATATATTGACTTTTACTTAGCAATATGCCTTAGAAATGTTTCCATATAAGTACCTAAAGAACATCTTCATTCTTTACAAAAAAGTTACAGTTTCATGGTATTCTATTGTATCAACATACTATATTATATTTAACCAGTTGCCTACCATTGTGATTTTAGGATTTGTGCAATCATTTTCTATTAGAAACACAGCCACAATCAGTAATATGCCATTTTACACATGAGAGTGTAATTGTA
This sequence comes from Galeopterus variegatus, assembly GCF_000696425.1. Lineage (NCBI taxonomy): Eukaryota > Metazoa > Chordata > Mammalia > Dermoptera > Cynocephalidae > Galeopterus > Galeopterus variegatus. Next base: position 109,589 of record NW_007726145.1, on the reverse strand, counting down.
GAATAAGTTCACAGAAAAGATACTGCTAGGTTAAAATGTATACACATTGTGATTTTGATGAATTGTGCTCCATACCAACAGAATGTTACCAAACTGTTTTCACATCTGCCAAAGGGGTGAAAATGGTATGTCACTGCAATTCTCTGATTATGTGTGAGATTGAGCATCATTTCAAATGTTTATAAGCGCCTTTTATATGAAATATCTAGCCACATCTTTTGCCCATTTCTTGCCAATTGTTATTTGGGGGGGGGGGTATTTTATTATTGATTTGTAGGAGCTTTTTATATGCCAGGAAGAAAAGCCCATCATGGATATAAACAGCAAGTAAATTTTTGCCAGTTTGTCACTTATCTTTAATTTTTGTTTTGATGGTTTTGCCATGAACAAATTTTGATTTTTAAGAAATCAGTATTATCAATATTTTCTTCTCTGCATTTTGTGTCATAGTTAGATATGCCTTTGCCACACCCAGGTTATAAAAAACTTCCTCTATACAGTATAAGGGATTTTAGGGGCTTTATTTTGTTGTATGTGTTGTGGGGAAGTAAAATAGGAATTATAAAGATGGCTCCAAATAAAATATCTGGTCTTAGGAAACAAATACAAAACAAAAACAAAAGGACTGACTGTATTAAATAAAGAGACAAATGGAATGTTTTAAAGCTAAATCCTCACTAGGAAGAATAGAAGATACTTTATGTTTGTAGCACATACAGTATTATGAGCCAGGAAATGATCTTTTGAAGCCAGAAGAACTGAAAGATGAATTGTGCAGAATGAGACAACTATTTTGGTAGCCTGTTGAATAACCGGGGCATCCAGAATAAGGGCACAAGGGCCATGTGGAGAGAAAAACATGACTCCAGAGAGTAGCAAATCAGTAAGTTCACCACTGAATCAGCTCAATGAACAGCTAACACAGTATGTGAAGCTGTTAATAATGACCAATTTAGACCTCAGAGAAATAAAGAGACAAATAATAGGTAGAATGAGTTTGTTAAAAACAAATCATGTGAAGCCACAATTCAATACTTCCTTCAACAGGATAAATTTAGTATATTTTAAAACTTGGTGGAGACTTGGGCTAGCAAAAATTTTTAAAAGGGGTGAATTAGGTGGAGTGCTATAGATGGATAGTTTAGATATAAAACTGGTTAAAACAAATTGAGTACAAAGAGCTGCTACTAACAGTTCAATACTAAATTGGGTAGAGGTGTCAAGCAGGTCCCTTACAGGTTCACTCTGAGTTCAATACAATTCAATATTTTCATTTACTACTTCAAGAACAGAAGAGAGAGGATGCTAATAAAATGTGTGGGTGTTCCTGCATATCACAGGGTATGCATAAAATAGAGTGTGAGCAGGATACATTTTTTAAATGGACAGAAATCAATAAAATAAGATTCAATAAAGCATTCATAAATGCAATGTGATGCATAAAGGAAAGAATAATCAAATGCACCAATGTGGAATGGAATCACCAGAGGGTCTAAGGGTTGTAGTAGAAAGTAAAATGAACATGTATCAGCAACATGACTGTCAAATCCCAAAGGCAAGTGCTTATCAAGTTACAAAAATGCAATACGTCCAGAGTGTCAACATAAGTGATTGATAGATAAGTGGGGTACAGAGAGGTGACTGGAAAATCAAAAGAATTCACATAGGAACAAGTAAGACAAGCATAAAACAAAGATAAATGGAGAAAAGCAAAGGAAGCGAAGTAGATACAGTTGGTCAGAGCAGAAGCCAGGGAAAGAGACAGGCAGGAGAGGTTAAAAAAGTGGAGGGAGGGAAGGGGAAGCTAGAGAAAGAGGAGGGGGAGAAGGAGTAGAATGGAACAAAAAAAAAGGAGGCAGGACTTTTTAAAGGGATGAAGGAGGATAAAAGGAAAATCCCTTCAAAAAAAGTCGTGTCTGGTGAATTTACACAAAAGCTATGCAGAGAATTGGGAGTGGGTGCCCTAACTAATATTTTAATTGGAATATTTCCACAGAGCAGTGATTTATATCCTTAGTTGAATATAATCTTCAGATCAGCAAAGAAATTGGATTTTAGAGAACATATCAGGAAAAGGGGACAAAGGACAATAGTCTCATAAGAAATTTGGGGACAAAATCACAGCTAAAAGAGTAAAAGAATGCACTTTTGAATTTTTAGAAAAATTAAAAAGCTCTGAGATTAAAAGACTTGTAAAGTTACACAGAGGAGAAAAGAAAGTAAGTACACGAAGAAGTGTATATGTGAGTGGTTTGTGGTGGGGCACAAAGAAAGACCAAAGTAAAAAAGAATAACAGACTTCACTGTATATGGAATCTGACTGTCTGCAAAAAATAGGCAGGAGGGAGAAGAGCTCTCAGAATGAGGGGGAAGTAACACAGAATTTGAAGCAGGTCAATGATACAGAAAGAGAGGCATAGAAAGACCAAAAAAAAGATGTGGTAAAGAAGATGATAGATTGAAGCTAGAGGTCAAGATCGGGGAAAAAAAGGAAAGAAAGAAAGTCGAATCAGGAATATTTTACACAAAGAATCATCAAGGAGAGACCATCTCATAAAGTAAAAATTGATGGATTCCTGAGGACATTAACAAATGTTTAAGAAACAGCAAGAGATAGAATAGGACAAGACCGAGGAAGAGGGCTGTAGAATGTTCTAATAACAAACAGGAAGTTAAAATTCTGGGGCATCAGGAAAGATCTCTACCCAAAGGAATAGAATATAGAGGAGTAATACCTGGTATCTGAATATGTTAAACTGTCATCATGAAACACTTTTAGAGTCTATTGGCTAAGATTTATACATAAAAAGTAGTTAAGATACAGCTTTAAAATATTTCATAAAGCACTGTTAAAAAGAAGGGGAATTTAAAAAGTAAAATAATCATGATCTTGGGAATTAAGACCCTAAGGAGAGGGGATTCCAATGCCTTCAAATTAATTAGGGGGGCAGGAAAATGTGGCTGAAGGGATAAAGTGTATTACTCATTTATTCTTCATTCATTCAACAAATATATATGGGGGCTACCACATTAAGTGGTGGTGGGTGGTATAAAATTAATGCTATTCTCTGCTCTCAAAGATGTCCCATCTAATGTAGAAAACAAAATAGTAAATAAGACATTCCCATGCTGTGTGGTATAGTCTACAATTAGATATATACAATCCACTATAGAAATAAGAGGAAATGCCTACCTTTCTGGGGAATAGGGGTAAGGAAAGAGTTCAGAAGGAGAGGATAATCAGGGACCATTTTATAGAGGAGGTGACCTTTGTGCTGAATCTTAAAGGCTACCTAGAAATTGGCCAGCTAGTTCAGGAAAGAAAGAAGGCAGGGAGGTGTGAGTGTGTATAGTGTACTTGGAGTAGAGAAAGCAATTAAGCATTACTGGATCATAGGATATGTAGAAGGGTTTAGTAGAAAATGAAGCCAGATGTATGACTGAGTGTTCGATTTCATCATAAGTCATTCTACTCATGCATCAACTTCATGCTGTTTTAGTTACAAAGGATTTAAAATAGGGTACTCCAGCATCCTTCACAGTGTTTCTTTGTCAGGGTTTTCCCGATGATTTTCATTTGTTTATGTTATTATATGAAATTTTCAATAAAATATTTATTTCCAGAACAAAAAATAAAATAAAATAAAATAAACCATGCCAAAGACAATGGGAAGCCTTTGGAGATTTTTAAGCAGAAAACTGAAATGATATGATTTCTCTTTCGGAAAAGCTATGCTGGTTTCAATTGGAAGGAGGAAATATTGGAGGTAGGGAACTGTATTAGGAAGCGTTTGCAATAGTCCAGGTAAAAGATCATTAAAGCATAAATTAGGAAAATGGCAGCAGAAATGGATAGATATTATTAGACTTGAGACATATTAAAAAGTAAAATTATCAAGACTTGGTAAGCGATTGGCTGTGGAATGTGAGAGATGAGGAGGACTCAGAGATGCTGTTAAGGTTTCTGGCTTGCACTAGATTGATTAGAGTAGGAACACGTGGAAGAAGTCCAGGTTTGTAGAAGATTGTGAGCTTGGTTAGGGACTGAATGAGTTCAAAGGGCCTCTGAAACATTTGGTGGAAATACAGAAAATGTTGTATATATACACTCAGAGCTCAGTAGAGGAGCCTAAGCTAGAAAGATAAATTTAGGACTAGACATACAAAAGGAGAAAAGTGGGTGGATTCAAGTATTTTATGACATAGAAGTGACAAAATCTGTGAATTATGTGAAAGAAAACAATAAAACAAATGTGTCAGGAAAACAATAAAAAATTAGTATATAGAATTTATGGAACATGAATAGCATATGTTGGTAGAAATTCTAGTTATTCTGTAGGATATAAAAGAAACTAAATACGTATACTATATGAGCCTTTCTTATTTTAAAGAATCTCTGACAATAAAATGACATGAAAGATGCCAAAGTATTATTGCAATGTTAAACACCAAGTACTAAGGTTTTTCCAATGAACTGCTCTTAAATCCACCTATCCCCTGTTCTGACATAGTTATTTTCACCATCTGCCAGCAGCACTCCCACTCTTTATAAATCTTTATTTTTCTTTGCTCAAAAACTGCAGAACAAGTGAGAAAGGGCGGAGCATAGCTGCTAAGAGCTATCAGAATGAGTGACAGGGCCCAAAAATGTCAATAAATTTTGACAAAACTCCCTCAGCAACTTACATACTCATCAGGTGGCAAGGAACTGTCCAGCATGTTTCAGATACGACTTTTTCTTTTCTTCTTTTTTGGAAATTGTCCAAGTTCTGATACAAACATTAAAGTGTTGGAAATGCAATTAAAAAATTGCAAAGACAGGGTCTCTTTCAGGTTATGCCTGAAAGAGAAATACACTTAAGAATTACCTTGCATGATTCCCCTTACACAAGTCAGACCCAAGGTCACAGGCTTACAGCATTAAAGTTTGGCTGTAGGGCAATTTTAGTTTTTCACATGCTGTGGAAGATACCATGATTTGAACACCGCCACTCCCTGCAATTCAGATTTATTATCCATCAAATCAAGGCCCCACACTACTATGACACTAAAAGGACTGATGTAAAATTTAAAAGATTTTAAACTTAATTAAAACAATCCATCCCAGATTGCCCCAGATTTAAGTTATATTTTCTTTATGATTCCCAAACTAAAATCCTGTGGTCCTTTCCTTTCAAGATATTCTTTTTGGTGTTGAATCCAGCAGCCCGTACACTAGAATATAAAAGCTACAATGAAGAGTCACTCTAAACAATTATTGAAAATAAAATCACGCGTATTCCACAATTTTTTCTCTTTTGTTTAAAAAAGTGCCTCATGCAGGGTGAGCAGCTTATCTGCCTTCCAATCTGCACAGGCTCACTCATTGGAGACCGGTCAGGGTGACAGAACTACAGGGGACACAATTTCCTAGGAAGACTCAGTCCCAGGCAAGAATTTCCACACACATGGGTGTATCTGACCTCACAAAACCCAGAAGTGATTAAAAGGTCAACAATTAAAATCCACCCTGCACAAAAAGCCTTCCCCAGAGAATCAGCAGCAAAGCAGCAATTTAGCGCAACCACAGAGCTCAAGCACTAGTCTCCACAGGAAATTCCCCCAATTTTGGAATTAAACAAAGCCACATACCAGAGATAAAGCTCTGATAATAACCAGTAAATATCTAACACAACCAAAGAACACCTATAAAACCTAGAAGAGGCAGCAGTCTCCTCAAATGCCAAGGCATCAACATAAAGGCACAAAGGCTGAAAAAGAACAGAGAAATGTGCCACCAACAAATAAAGCACCAGCAATGGACCCAGAGGAACAGCAGGTCTATGAAACATCTGGCAGAAAATTCAGAATAACCCTCTTAAGGATGTTCAGGTAGTCACAAGAAAGTACAGATAGAAAAATAAATGATATCTGGAAAACAATCTAGGAGCAGAATGAGAAACTTGGCAAAGGAACTGAATTGATTTAAAAAATAGAAATTCAAGAAATAAAGAATTATCTGAGCTGAAAAACTCGATAGAAAGTTCACACAGCAGACTTAAACAAACATAGGAAAGAATTAGTGAGCTCAAAGATAGAATGTAGGAAGTTATCAAATCAAATGAGCAAAAAGAAAAATAAGGAAAAAGAAATGCAACAAATATGGGACTTCCTCAAGTGAAATAACCTCTGCATGACTGGCATAGCCCAAGGAGAAGAAAAAAGAAGAGATGCAGAAAGCATATTCAAAGAAATAACGGCTGAAAACTTACCAGGTATAGAGAAAGATGACAACATTCAGGTACAGGAAGCTCAGAAGTTGCTGATCAGCTGGGGCCACTGTAAATGCTGCCAGGATCCCAGAGGCTGGGGCCATGCTGAAGGCAGCCAGCTGCCCTATTCAGGATTCGAGGTTTCAGGCCGGCATAAAAGAAGAATCCTGGGAGCGCCCGAGCTGCACCGCGGGACCGAGTGAGCAGCCCGAGGCGGTGGCAGCCAAGGATGGGGACGGTGATGATGTGGAGGTGGAGAGGGAATCGCCCGGCCCAGCCCAGCCCCGTGAGTGACCCCTGGCCCGGCCCTGCTCGCGGAGCGGTCACCTGCCTGGCTCCTGCCTGCCTCCCCCGGCCACTCACTCGCCCCGGGGCTGCCTCCATTTTCTTGGGTGCTGACGTTTCCAGCCCGGCTCGGCCAGGCCTGTCCTCCTCGCCCAGTTTGGCTCCTCACTGAGCCTTCCCACTTGCTTGTCCTGGCGCAGGGCTTCCCAGGGCCTGCGGGTCGGCCTCCCCTCCCACTCCCTCCATGGTTCTCTGTTGGGGCTGGTGGCGTGGGGTGTCCCTGGCCAGCGTCGGGAGGGCAGGGAAGTGCAGGCCAGGCTGACTGTCACTCCACCGCACACTGGGCTCCAGCCCCCGGTAAACTTCCTGTTACCAGGAGGCAGATACCATCTCTGCGGCCACCAGTACTGAAAAACGCCTAACAGATTTCTGGTTAGGAAGAGTGTGGTCAGAGCATTCCCGAGTTCTCTTGAACCTGCTAGAGAGCTGTCTGCAGCCGGGCACCAGAGTCGGTCCATGCCAGGGGATTCAAAGGTGAACCATGTGCTATGTGCTCCTCCCCCGAGGAGCTCACGCTCTGGTGTGGGAGATAAGACAAGTACACAAATAACCGCGATACCAGGAGGAAGGAGATAAGTCCCGAGAAAGATCTACACAGTGCTACAAAGGCACCCAGAGTGACCGGTCGTCTGCACCTAGCAGAAACCTGGAAGACTTCCTGGGTGAGGCGGTGCCGAGCAGGGACTTGAAGGCCCGGCTGATAGACGAGGGCTTCAGAAGACACGTCCCAGCCCACCCCAGTGCACACAGAGAGGGGAGACGTCTGGCTAGGGAAGTGGAGACTCAGCAGAAAACACACACCCTGAGGGGCCACCACTGTGAGATCCAGCAGCCCAGCCTAGTGGGCACAGAGTGGGGAGAGGTCCGGCTAGGGAGGCGGAGACTCGACAGAAACCACACACCCTGTGGGGCCGCCACTGCATGATCCAGCAGCCAGGGCCAGAGCGCACAGAACAGGGAGAAGTCCCGCACGGGAAGTGGAAGCTCAGCAGAGACCACACACCATACGGTACCACCCTGTGATCCAGCAGCCCAGCAGAGTCCAAGCTGACCAGAGTGGTGGCTCCTCCGACAGGCCCAAGACCGGAGGCAACCACAAACACAAGGCACTGGAGGCCAACTGAGCAGTCACGGAGGTAACCATAACAAACTGGCAACCACAGCAACATCTTAGTTAGTCAATAGTCTCAAACCAGTGGACTGTGAAACCCCCTGCCACAATGAATAAACATCAAAAAAAAAGATACCAGAAATACAAAAAATCAAGAAAGTACACCACCAAAAGTTAATAAATCTCAAACTCTAGATCCTATAAAACAAGAAGCCCTTGAAATGACTGACAAAGAATTTCGAATGATAATTCTAAGGAAACTGAATGAGATACAAGAAAACTCAGCTACACACCATGATGAAACGAGGAAAAGTATACAGGACCTGAAAGAGGAAATGTACAAGGAAATCAATGTCCTGAAAAAAATGTAGCAGAACTTGCCAAACTGAAGAAGTTATTCAGCGAAATAAAAAACACAATGGAGAGTTTAACCAGCAGGCTTGAGGAAGTGGAAGAGAGTACCTCTGAACTTGAATATGGGCTATTTGAAATAACACAAGCAGACAAAAAAAAAGAAAAAAGAATCAAAGACATTGAAGAAAATATGAGAGAGATATCAGACAACCTTAAGCGCTCAAATATACAAGTCATGGGTATTCCAGAAGGGGAGGAAAACAGAGATTGCATTGAAAACATATTCAACAAAATAGTGGCAGAAAA
>NW_007726145.1:96974-99778 GCF_000696425.1 Galeopterus variegatus | reverse complement strand
GTGAAAGTATGGAAAAAGATTTACCATGCAAACAGAAAAGAAAAACGAGCTGGAGTAGCTATTCTTATATCTGATAAAATAGACTTTAAACTAAAAACCATAAAAAGAGACAATGAGGGCCACTACATAATAATAAAAGGACTGATCCATTAAGAAGACGTTACAGTCATAAATATGTATGTACCCAATGTTGGAGCAGCCAGATTTATAAAGCAAATCTATTAGACCTAAAGAAGGAAATAGACACTAATACCATAATAGCAGGGGACCTGAACACCCCACTGTCAATATTAGACAGATCATCTAGGTAAACAATCAGCAGAGAAAAACAAGATCTAAACAATACTTTAGACCAATTGGAATTGGCAGATATCTATAGAACATTCCATCCAAGAACCTCAGAATATTCATTCTACTCATCAGCACATGAATCATTCTCCAGGATAGATCACATATTAGGTCACAAATCAAGTCTCAACAAATTCAAAAAAATTGGAATTATCCCATGTATTTTCTCAGACCACAATGGATTAAAACTAGAAATTAATAACAAACAAAACTCTGGAAATTATACAAACATATGGAAATTAAACAGCATTCTACTTAATGACATATGGATCCAAGAAGAAATCAAGCAGGAAATAAAAAAATTTATTGAAACCAAGGATGCGTAATAACTTCGTATAGCATACATTATACGAAGTTATACGAGGTCCAAGAAGAAATCAAGCAGGAAATCAAAAAATTTAACGAAACTAATGAAAATATTGATACATTATAGCAAAACCTGTGGGATACTGCAAAAGCAGTATTAAGGGGGAAATTTATTGCATTAAATGCTTACCTCAGAAGAATGGAAAGATGGCAAGTGAACAACGTAACACTGCACCTTAAAGAAATAGAAAAACAAGAACAATCCAAACCTAAAGTTAGCAGATGAAAAGAAATCATTAAGATCAGAGCAGAACTTAATGAAATTGAAACCCAAAAAACAATACAAAAGAACAATGAACCAAAACGTTGGTTTTTTGAAAAGATAAATAAAATCGACAAACCAATTGCATGGCTAACAAAAAAAAGAAGAGAGAAGATTCAAATAACAAAAATTAGAAATGAAAAAGGTGATATTACAACTGATCCATCTGAAATACAAGGAATCATTCGAGACTACTATAAACAACTATACGCCAACAAGTTTGAAAATCTGGAGGAAATGGACAAATTTCTGGACACACATAAGCTCCCAAAATTAAGCCATGAAGATGTAGAAAACCTGAACAGACCAATAACAATAAAGGAGATTGAAGCTGTAATCAGAAAGCTCCCAACAAAGAAAAGCCCAGGACCAGATGGATTCACAGCAGAATTTTACCAAACATTCAAAGAGGAATTGACACCAATTCTTTACAAACTATTCCAAAAGATTGAAACAGACGCAAAACTCCCAAACTCATTCTATGAAGCAAACATCATCCTGATACCAAAACCAGGTAAAGATATAACCAAGAAAGAAAACTACAGGCCGATATCCTTGATGAATATAGATGCAAAAATCCTCAATAAAATATTAGCAAACAGAATACAACAACACATATGCAAGATCATTCACCACGATCAAGTGGGATTCATCCCAGGGAAGCAAGGTTGGTTCAACATACGCAAATCAATAAATGTGATCCACCATATTAATAAAACCAAACACAAGGACCATATGATCATCTCCATTGATGCTGAAAAAGCATTTGATAAAATTCAACAATCATTCATAACGAAGACCCTCTATAAGTTAGGTATAGACAGAAAGTATCTCAACATAATCAAAGCCATATATAATAAACCCACCGATATCATCCTGAATGGGGAAAAACTGAAAGCTTTTCCTTTAAGAACAGGAACCAGACAAGGATGCCCACTCTCACCACTCCTATTCAACACAGTATTGGAAGTATTAGCCAGAGCAATCAGAAAAGAGAAGGAAATAAAAGGCATCCAGATTGGAAAAGATGAAGTCAAACTGTCCCTGTTTGCAGACGATATGATCCTATATATCGAACAGCCCAAATCATCTACAAAAAAACTCTTAGAGGTGATAAAAGAGTTCAGCACAGTAGCAGGATACAAAATCAACACACAAAAATCAGTAGCATTTCTATTCACCAATAGTGAACAAGCAGAAAGAGAAATCAAGAAAGCCTGCCCATTCACAATAGTCGCCAAAAAAATAAAATACCTAGGAATTGAACTAACTAAGAATGTGAAAAATCTCTATAACGAGAACTACAAACCACTCCTGAGAGAAATTAGAGAGGATACAAGAAGATGGAAAGACATCCCATGCTCCTGGATTGGAAGAATCAATATAGTGAAAATGACTATACTACCCAAAGTAATATACAAATTCAATGCAATCCCCATCAAAATTCCAATGACATTTCTCTCAGTAAAAATTAAGCTGGAGGCATAACACTACCGACTTTAAGCTATACTACAAAGCTATAATAACCAAAACAGTATGGTACTGGCATAAAAACAGACACACTGATCAATGGAATAGAATAGAGAATCCAGAAATCAACCCACACAATTACTGCCATTTGATCTTTGACAAAGGTACCAAACCTATTCACTGGGGAAGGGACAGCCTCTTCAGCAAATGGTGCTGGGATAACTGGATATCCATATGCAGGAGAGAGAAACTAGACCCATACCTCTCACCATATATTAAAATCAACTCAAAATGGATTAAGGATTTAAATATACACCCTGAAACAATAAAACTTCTTTTTTTAAAAAATTATTTTTAT
>NW_007726145.1:90944-95679 GCF_000696425.1 Galeopterus variegatus | reverse complement strand
CAATTACTTGAAGTTGATACAACAAGCAAACAGAAAGGACATTGTTGGGTGGGAGGGAGGAGGGGGAGGAGGGAGGGAGGTTTTGGTAAGGGGCAACAATAATCAACCACAATGTATATCGACAAAATAAAATTTTTAAAAAAAGAATTTGCCGATCAAATTTAATCCAAGTTAGAACAACCCAAGGCACATCATAATCAAATTATCAAAAACCAGACAAAGAAAGAATACCAAAAGCAACAACAACAAAAAAGACACACATAGCATATAACATTCAACAGAGCCTCAATACATCTCTCAGCTGATTTCTCAGTAGAAACCTTACAAGCCAGAAGAGAATGGGATGATATATTCAGGGTGGTGAAGGAAAAAGACTGTCAGACAAGAATTCTCTATCCAGCAAAACTAACCTCCAAATATGAAGAAGAAATAAAGCAAAAGCTTTCCCAGACAAACAAAAGCTAAGGGAATTCATCAGCACTAGACCTGCATTACAAGAAACGCTGAAGGGAGTTCTTCAGTCTGAAAGAAGATGATGTAAGGAGCAGCAAGAAAACATGTGAAGGTACATAATTCATTAGTAAAGTAAGTTCACAGACAACTTCAGAATACTCCAGTGTCATAAGGGGGGCGGGGTGAATAAACTGCTTATATCTCACGAATGAAGAACAAAGGACAAACCTAGCAAGACACTAACATATACAAAAACTATATGAGATAGTCAATATTAAAAGATGTAAGTTGAAACAAGAAATTGACAAAAAGTGGGGGGAAATGACGCCACAGTGTAGAGTTGGCTTCGTTTTCTTTTTCTTTTTTTTTTCTTAGATCCCAAAGTTAAGTTGTTATTAGTCTCAAATAATATCCTATAACATGTGTTTTGCAAGCCTCATGGTAACCATAACAAAAAAGCTTAGAAGGGAAATACTAAAAATAAATAGCAAAAGATCAAAATACACTGCTAGGAAAAAAAAAATCACAAAGGAATACAGTAAGACTGGAAAAAAGGATCAACAAAACAACCAGATAAAAAGGAACAAAATGGAAATAACAAGTCCTTCTATATCAATAACTCTAAACGCAAATGGAATAAATGCTACAATTAAAAGACACAGAGTGCCTCAATGGATTATAAAACAGGAACCAACAATATGCTGCCTACAAGAAACCCAGTCAGTTAACCTATAAAGACACACACTGAATGAAAGTGAAGGAATGGAAAAAGGTATTTCATGAAAACAGAAACAAAAAAAGAGCAGGAATAGATATGCTTATGTTAGATAAAATAGACTTCAAGCCAAGGAAATTATAAAAAGATACAGAAGGTCAATATATAATGATAAAGGGATCAATTAATCAAGAAGATATAACAATTCAAAATATAAACTCACTTAACTCTGGAGCACCCAGTTATATTAGCCAATTTCTACTAGACCTAAGAGGAGAAATAGACTCCCACATAATAATAGTTGGAGGCTTTACTACCCAATTTCAGCAAAGTACAGATCATCCAGACAGAAAATTAACCAGGAAACATCAGAATTAATCTCTACTCTAAGCTGATTGGACCTAATAGACATATATAGAACATTTTATCCAGCAGCTGTAGAATACACATTCTTCTCAGCAGCACATGGGACATTCTCTGGAATAGACTATGTTAGGACACAAAACTAGTCTCAACAAATTTTAAAAAATCAAAATCATATCAACTAACTTGTCTGACCACAATGGAATAAAACTAGAAATCAACAGTAAAAGGAACACTACAAATCATACAAACAAATGGAAATTAAACAACATCCTCCTAAACAACGAATAGGTCAAAGAGAAAATCAAGAAGGAAATTTTTAAAATTCCTTGAGACAAATGAAAATGAAAATATAACATGCCAGAACCTATGGGATACAGAGAAAGCAGTTCTAAGATGGAAGATTATAGCAATAAATGCTTACATCAGAAAAGAAGAAAGAGACTTCTGGTCAAGATGTCAGAAAAGACAGTCCCCAACATCACTCTCTCCCACAAATCAACTAATTTACAACTACAAAAAAGCAACGATAGCCAAGCTGGAGCTGCTAGAGCTCAGGGGAAGAAGAGGAGAGACCTACAGAGTGTATGAAGGCAGGAGAAGCTATGATGAGAGAAAGAAAAAACTGCTCTGACTGTTTCAAATCCTGGCCATTTCCAGGCTGGAGCTGCTGAGCACATGGAGCAGGAGCTGGCAAATAGCCACAGCTGTGCCTTTTGGATGACGTTGCTTGGAGGCAGCAGGGGAGAAGAGGTCCATGGTGGCCCCCAGGCCAGCAAGACCACTAATAGATTTCCTGTGGACCCACATAGGAGCGAGGAGCCACAACGACTGAATAAAAGGAGCCACTCAGAGGCCAGTGAGTCATCGCAAGTTACATGTGCTCAGTTTGTCCCATGGGAAGTGTTTGCAGCATGGGCAGTGGGAGAGATTGGCCCACTGGGAGACCACTGGGGCACAGAAAGGACAGCTGATCTGCACACCAATCAGCATAGGACCACTCAGAGGAGACTCGTCAGGAATATAGAATTACATGGGTTGCAGTTTGATGAAAAGACTCAGGCCCAGACCAGTTTCCACACAACCCAGGTGCACTGGCTTTCACAAGACCCAGAAGTACCTATAAAGTCAACCATTAAACCTGAGCTGCACAAAAAGCCTTCCCTAGGGAATCAGCAGCAAATCAGCAATTTAGCTCAACCATACAGCTCAAGTACTGGTCCCCACAGGAAATTCCCCCATTTTAAAAGTAAGCAAAGGAAAGCAAATTAGTTCCAGCACACAGTTTAAGTGGTGGAAAGAGCAAATAATCCAATACAGAACTAAAAGAAAAAACAAAGTACCAATAGTCAGAGACAAAGTTTGATGTTAACTAGTAAAGTTTTCATTTCACCAAAGAACACCTGTGACAGCTAGAAGGACTGGAAGTCCCCTGGGCTACCAAACCACAGCCCCCAGACACCTGCAGCCAGCCTAGTGGCGACCACCAAGCTGCAGCAAGAAGGGCACCAGGTTCCCAATCTAGGGTGGTGGGGGGCAAGGGCTTTTGCTACACACCCCTGACATCTGCACCCAGCCAGGCAATGACGAAGCCACCTCTGGAAGCCCCCCAGTCTTCCCTGTAGAAATGAGGGGGTGCCACAGGCCTCAATCCCACGCCTCCTTCTTCCTCTTTCTTCCATCACATTTCCTTCCCTTTTCCCCTGTCCTCCTCCATCCCAACTGCTCTGCAACAACATCCTAGAATGTAAAATAATTAATAAAATTACATTTTCTTTAAAAAAAAAAAAAACAAACTCCAAACTAACTAACATTACACCTCAACAAGCTGGAAAAAAGACAACAAACCAAACCCAAAATCAGTAGGAGAGAAATAACAAAAATCAGAGCAGAAATCAGTGAATTTGAAGTATTTTTTTTTCTTCCAAATTTTATTTTATTTTGTCGATATACCATGTGGTTGATTATTTTGACCAATTACCAAAACATCCCTCCCTCCCCCTTCTCCCCCCTTCCTCTCAACAATCTCCTTTCTGTTCGCTTGTCATATCAACTTCATGGAATTGTAATTGTTATGTCTTCTTCCCTCCCCCCCCCGGGGGGGTTTGTGTATTTATGTATTTATTTATAGCTCCCACAAATAAGTGAGAACATGTAATATTTCTCTTTCTGTGCCTGACTCATTTCACTTAATATAATTCTCTCAAGGTCCACCCATGTTGTTGTAAATAGCAGTATTTCATTCTTTTTTATAGGAGAGTAGTATTCCATTGTGTAGATATACCACATTTTCTGTATCCATTCATCTGATGATGGACATTGGGGCTGGTTCCAACTCTTAGCTATTGTAAAGAGTGCTGCAATGAACATTGGGGAACAGGTATACCTTCAACGTGATGATTTCCATTCCTCTGGGTATATTCCCAGCAGTGGGATAGCTGCATCATATGGTAGAGCAATCTGCAATTGCTTGAGGAAACTCCATACCATTTTCCATAGAGACTGCACCATTTTACAGTCCAAACAACAATGTATGAGAGTTCCTTTTTCTCTGCAACCTCGCCAGCATTTATCATTAACAGTCTTTTGGATATTAGCCATCCTAACTGGGGTGAGATGGTATCTCAGTGTGGTTTTGATTTGCATTTCCTGAATGCTGAGCAATGTTAGGGTTGTATTCATGAAGTCTCTGCTCAGTCCTACTTCCTGAAGTGTTTCTCCTAAGTTTTTCTTAAGAAGTTTTATTATCTCAGGGTGTATGTTTAATTCTGTAGGCGTGTGGGTTGGTTTCTGGATTCTCTATTCTATTCCATTAATCAGTGTGTCTGTTTTTATGCCAGTACCATGCTGTTTGGGTTATTACAGCTTTGAAGTATAGTTTAAAGTCAGGAAGTTATGTCTCCAGCTTTATTATTTTTTTTTTTTCCTCAGCATTGCTTTGGCTAGGCATGGTCTTTTGTTATTCCACATAAATGTCTGGATAGTTTTTTCCATTTCTGAGAAAAATGTCATTGGAATTTTGATGGGGATTGCATTGAATTTGTAGATCACTTTGGGTAGTATGGACATTTTCACAATGTTGATTCTTCCAATACAAGAGCGTGTGATATCTTCCCATCTCTTTGTAACCTCTCTAATTTCTGTCAGCAGTGGTTTGTAGTTCTCATTATAGAGATTTTTCACATCCTTGGCTAACTCAATTCC
>NW_007726145.1:13845-90886 GCF_000696425.1 Galeopterus variegatus | reverse complement strand
TTCATCTTTTCCAATCTGGATGCCCTTTATTTCCTTCCCCACTCTGATTGCTCTGGCTAGTACTTACAACACTATGTTGAATAGGAGTGGTGAGAGTGGGTATCCTTGTCTAGTTCCTGTTCATAAAGGTAAAGTTTTCAGCTCTTCCCCATTCAGGATGATATTGGCAGTAGGTTTATCATATATGGCTTTAATTATGTTGAGATACTTTCCATCTATACCTACTTTATAAAAGGTCTTTGTCATGAATGAATGTTTGAATTTTATCAAATGCTTTTTCAGCATCTGCAGAGATGATCATATAGTCCTTGTATTTGATTTTATTAATATGGTGTATCACATTTATTAATTTTCGTATGTTGAACCAACCTTGCATCACTGGGATGAATCCCACTTGATCGTGGTATATAATTCTATGTACATTTTGCTGTATTCTGTTAGCTAGTATTTTATTGAGGATTTTTGAATCTATATTCATCAAGGATATCGGCCAGTAATTTTCTTTTTTAGTTGTACCTTTACCGGATTTTGGTATCAGGGTGATGTTTGCTTCATAGAATGAGTTTGGGACATTTGCCTCTGTTTCAAACTTTTGGAAGAGTTTGTAAAGAATTGCTATCAATTTCTCTTCAAATGTTTGGTAAAATTCTGCTGTGAATCCATCTGGTCCTGGACTTTTCTTTGTTGGGAGCCTTCTGATTACAGCTTCAATCTCCTTTATTATTATTGGTCTGTTCGGATTTTCTACATCTTCTTGGCTTAGTTTTGGTAGCTTGTGTGTGTCCAGAAATTTATCCATTTACTCCAGATTTTCAAATTTGTTGGCATATAGTTGCTTATAGTAGTCTTGAATGATTCCTTGTATTTCAGATGAATCAGTTGTAATATCACCGTTTTCATTTCTAATTTTTGTTATTTGGATCTTCTCTCTTCTTTTTTTAGTTAGCCATGCTAATGGTTTTTCAATTTTATTTATCTTTTCAATAAAACAACTTTTTGATTTGTTGATCCTTTGTATTGTTTTTTGGATTTCAATTTCATTAAGTTCTGCTCTGATCTTAATGATTTCTTTCCATCTGCTAACTTTGGGTTTGGATTGTTCTTGTTTTTCTAGTTCTTTAAGGTGAAGTGTTAAGTTGTTCACTTGCCATCTTTCCATTCTTCTGATGTAAGCATTTAATATGATAAATTTCCCCCTTCGTACTGCTTTTGCAGTATCCCACAGGTTTTGGTATGATATATCATTATTTTCATTAATTTCAACATTTTTCATTTCCTATTTGATTTCTTCTTGGACCCATGTGCCACATTTTTCATTTCCTATTTGATTTCTTCTTGGACCCATGTGCCATTAAGTAGAATGCTGCTTAATTTCCATGTGTTTGTATAGTTTCCAGAATTTCATTTGATATTGATTTCTAATTTTAACCTATTGTGGTCTGAAAAATGCATGGGATAATTCCAATTTTTTTTAATTTGTTGAGACTTGATTTGTGAACTAACATGTGATCTATCCTGGAGAATGATCCATGTGCTGATGAGAAGAATGAATATTCTGAGGTTGTTGGATAGAATGTTCTGTAGATATCTGCCAAGTTCAATTGGTCTAGTATGTTGTTTAGATCTTTGGTTTCTCTGCAGATTCTTCGCCTAGATGATCGGTCCAATATTGACAGTGGGTGGTTCAGGTCCCCTGCTATTATGGTATTAGTGTCTATTTCCTTCTTTAGGTCTAATAGAGTTGCTTTATAAATCTGGCTACTCCAACATTGAGTGCATATATATTTACTATTTTCATGTCTTATTGACAGGTCAATCCTGTTATCATTATATAGTGTCCCTCATTATCTCTTTTTATGGTTTTTAGTTTAAAGTCTGTTTTATCAGATATAAGAATAGCTATTCCAGCCCATTTTTCATTTCTGTTTGCATGGTAAATCTTTTTCCATCCTTTCACTCTTAGTCTATGTGAGTCTTTATGGGTGAGGTGGGTCTCTTGAAGGCAGCATATAGTTGGGTCCTCCTTTTTAATCCAGTCAGCCAGTCTGTGTCTTTTGATTGGGAAATTTAAGCCTTTTACATTAAGAGTTGTTATTGAAAAGTGTCAGTTTACTCCTAGCATTTTATTGATTTTTGTTTGGAAGCCTTTGCTGTCTTTTGTTCCTTTCTTTCTGATTTACTGTTTGTTTTCTGTATTTGTTGGTTCCTTGGGTTGTAGATAGCCTTTTTGTTTGTTTGTTTTCTCTTCCTGGATGCCATTTTTAATATACTAGTGGGTTTTGATTTTTCTTGGGTTTTTATGGCAGTGGTAGTTGTTTTTCAGATATCAAACCCAGTAGTCCCTTGAGAATTTCTTGTAAGGGTGGTTGTGTGGTAGTGAACTCCAGCAGTTTTTGTTTATTTCAGAAATATACTATTTGCCCTTCATTTACGAAGGATAGCCTTGAGGGGTAGAGTATTGTTGGCTGGAAATCTCTGTCTTTTAGTATTTTGAATATATCATCCCATTCCTTTCTGGCTTTTAGGGTTTGTGATGAAAAGTCTGATGCTTCTCTCTTTCAGCTTTTAAGATTCTCTCTTTGTCTTTGATTTTTGCCAGTTTGACTATAACATGTCTTGGAGAAGACCTTTTGGGGTTGAATACGTTTGGGGATCTTTGAGCTTCCCGAATCTGAAGATCTGTGTCTTTGCCAATAACTGGGAAGTTTTCTGCCACTATTTTGTTGAATATGTTTTTAATGCAATCTCCTTTTTCCTCCCCTTCTGGAATACCAATGACTTGCATATTTGAGTGCTTAAGGTTGTCTGATATCTCTCTTAT
Organism: Galeopterus variegatus; assembly: GCF_000696425.1. Taxonomy (NCBI): domain Eukaryota; kingdom Metazoa; phylum Chordata; class Mammalia; order Dermoptera; family Cynocephalidae; genus Galeopterus; species Galeopterus variegatus. The sequence continues at coordinate 88,065 of NW_007726145.1, read as the reverse complement.
ATTTTCTTCGATGCTTTTAATTATTTTTTCTTTCTTTTTTTTTTTTTTTTTTTCTGCCTGTGTTATTTCAAACAGCCCATCTTCAAGGTCAGAAGTTTTCTCTTCTGCTTCTGCAAGCCTTCTGGTTAAATTCTCTGTTGTGTTTTTTATTTCATTGAATAAATTCTTCAGTTCGGCAAGCTCTGCTACATTCTTTTTCTCAGCCCGGCTGCTGGGTCATATGCCAGCACCATAGGGCGTGTGGTCTCTGTGGAGCTTCTGCCTCCCCTGCTGGACGTCTCCCTGATCCGTGCACACTGGGCCAGTCTGGTGATGGAATTGAGTGGTGGCAGTTAGGCCTACTTGCTGGGTCATGTGCCAGCACCACAGGGCATGTGGTCTCTGCCAAGCTTTCACCTCCCCTGCTGGATGTCTGAATTGGAGATATTTAAAAACAATACAAAAGACCAAAGAAACAAAGAATTGCTTTTTGAAAAGGTAAACAAAGTTGATAAATGTTTAGATAGACTGACAAGGAAAAAAAGAGAAAACTCAGATAAATAAAATCAGAAATGAAAAAGGAGACATTACAACTGATAACACAAAAATACAAAGACCATAAGAGACTACTACAAACAACTGCAAAACAAACTGGAAAACCTAGAAGAAATGGATAAATTTCTGGACACATACAGCTTACCATGGTTGAACCATGAAGAACTAGAAAACCTAACAGACCAATAACAAGTAATGAGATTGAAGCAGTAATAAAAATTCTTTCAACAAAGAAAACCTCAGGACCAGATGGCTTCATTAACAAATTCTACGAAACATTTAAAGAAGACCTTATACCAATTCTTCTCAAACTCTTCCAAAATACTGAAGAAGGAGTATTTCCAAACTTACTCTATAAAGCCAACATTAACCTTATAACAAAACCAGAAAAAGACACAAGAAAAAAAGAAAACTACAGACCAACATCCCTAATGAAAATAGATATGAAGATCCTCAATAAAATACTAGCAAACAGAATCTAACAACACATTAAAAAGATCATTCACCATGATCAAGTCAGACTCATCTCAAGGATGCAGGCATTGTCCAACACACACAAATCAGTAAATGTGATATATCACATCAACAGAATGAAGGGAAAAAAATATTATCATTTCAATAGATGCACAAAAAGCATGTGATAAAGCTAACACCACTTCACAACAACAACAATAACAACAAAGAAACATTCAAAAAATTAGGTATAGAGGGAATGTACCTTAACACAGTAAGAGCAGTAGAAGACAAACCTACAGCTAATACCAGAATGAAGGGACAAAAATAGGAGACTTTTCCTTTAAAAATCTGAAAGAAGACAAGGATGTCCACCTTCCCTACTCTTATTCAACATAGTGCTGGAAGTTCTAGCCAGCACAATAAGGCAAGAAAAAGCAGTAAAAGGCATTCAAATTGGAAAGAAGGAAGTCAAACCATTGCTATTTGCATATGACATGATCCTATACATAGAAAAACCTAAAGACTCTACCAAAAAATTACTAAAACTAATAAATGAATTCAGTAAAGTAGTGGGATACAAAATCAGTACACAAAAATCAACAGTCTTCCTATACACCAACAATGAAGGTGAAGAAGAAATAAAGTAACCCCATTCACAAAATCTACCAAAATAAGTGAAATATCTCAGAGTAAATTTAACCAAGGAGGTGAAAGACCTCTACAAAGAAAACTATAAAACTTTGGTTTTAAAAAACATTGAAGAGGACACAAACAAATGGAAAGATATCCCATGTTCTTGGGTTGGAAGAATTAGCATCATCAAAATGCTCATATTACCCAAATCAATCTACATATTCAACACAATCCCTGTCAAAATACCCATGACATTCTTCAGAGAAACAAAAAAAATATTTAAATTTGTATGGAACCACAGAAGACACCATATAGCTAAAGCAATCTTGAACAAAAAGAACAAAGTTGGAGGCATCACAATTCCTGATTTCAAAATATACTATAAAGCTATAGTAACCAAAACAGTATGGTATTGGTATGAAAATAGACGAATAGACCAATGAAACAGAATAGAGAGCCCAGGAATAAACCCATGCAATTACACCCAACTGATTTTTGACAAAGTGCCAAGAATATACAGTGGTGAAAGCACAGCCTCTTCAATAAATGGTGCTGGGAAAACTGTATATCCACATGCAGAAGATTGAAACTAGACCTCTGTCTGTCAACATACACAAAAATCAACTCAAAATGGATTAAAGGCCTAAATTTATGACCCAAAACTATGAAACTACTAGAAGAAAACATAGCAGAAATGCTACATGAAATGGGAGCGAGCAGTGCTTTTTTGAGTGAGACTACAAAGGCACAAGCAACTAAAGCAAAAACACACAAATGGGACTACATCAAACCATGAAGGTTTTGTACAGTAAGGGACACTATTAACAAAGTGAAGAGACAATGTACAAAATGGGAGAAAGTGTTTGCAAACTACACTTCAGACAAGGGGCTAATATCCAGAATACATAAGAAAATCAAACAACTCAACAGCAAAAATAAAATAAAATAAAAACCCAATTAAAAATGGTCAAAGGACCTGAATAGACATTTCTCAAAAGAAGACATATGAATAACCAACAGGTACATGAAAAAGTGCTCAATATCACTAATCATCAGGGAAATGCAAATTAAAACCACAATGAGATATCATCTCCAGTTAGAATGGCTATTATCAACAAGACAGAAAGTAACAAATGATGGCAAGGATAGGGCCAGAAGTGAACCCTCCTACATTGGTGGTGGGAATGAAAATTAGGACAGCCCTTATTGAAAACACTATGGAGGTTCCTCAGAGAACTAAAAATAGATCTCCCCTACAACTGAGCTGTCCCACTACTTGGCTATATACCCAAAGGAAATGAGATCAATATATCAAAAAGGCACCTGCACTCCCATGTTCATCACAGCACTATTCACAATAGCCAAGAGATGGAATCAACCTAAATGTCCATTGATGGATGAATGGACAAAAAAAAAAAAAAAAAAATCTGTGGTATGTGTGCACAATAGAATACTACTCAGCTGTTAAAATTATGATATCCTATCATTTACAGCAACATGGATGGAACTGGAAACCATCATGTTAAATGAAGTAAGTCAGGCACAAAAAGAAAAATTCCTCGTGATATCAATCATATGTGGAATCTAAAAAAAAAAAAGTGGTTATCATAGAAGGAGAGAGTAGAATAATGGTTACCAGAGTATGTGGAGGGGACAGGGCTAAAAGTGGTGGACTAATGGATACAAAACCATGCTATCCACCCTAAGTGAATCACTGTGCAGCATATGCATGTATTGAAACAACACCCTGTACCCCACAAATATGTATAAGTAAATGTTAAAATATTTTGAATAAAAGAAAAGAAAAAGAAAAAAAAAACCTGTAATAAGGTAATATTTTTACCAATTTAAAATGTTTTCTATTTTTCTGGCAAAGTTGTTGTGAAGTCAACTATCCAAATCAGTTTGGCAGTATTTTTCAAGAAAGATTAAAATATTTGTACCCTTTCACCCAGCAATTAAACTACCATAAGTTTATGCTGAGGGTACAATTTAAGAGATTACAAAAGCTGTATCCAACAAGATGTTCATCACAACATTGTTTATAATAGCCAAAACAATAAGCAACCTAAATGGCCAACAATAGACTAGCTAAATCATGATGAATTGCCCTAAATGAATATTGTGCAGCCACTAGAAATTATCATTATGAGGAACATTTACTACATGAGAAACCATTTATGATATTATATTGCATAAAGAACAGAACACACAAGAATATCTCTATTATACTTATAACTTAGTAAAATTGTGTGTATGTAAAGGGCACATAAAAAACCAATTGATATCTTATGTCATGATATTGTGAGTGATTTTCCATTCCTATGTTTTTGTTGTTTTTATAACATTGCTTGTGCACTGGTAAAAATAAAGAGAAATAAACAAGAACTCTTCCCTCTGACTCTTCCACATCACTCTCCTTTTCTCGGTTTGACAGGCACCTGGTTTTTGATCACCCCTGGGATTGCCATGTGGACTCCAGACAACCCACTGGACTGCAGAGGTCACTTCTGGAAAACCTGGCTGCTTAGAAAGGCCAGGCCCAGCTTCTGGCTTAGGCTTCTTTCATTTCCTTCCCCAGTTTCCCTGCCAGTGGCCCAAGCTTCCCTCAATTTGCCTTTCAAGCAGTTATAGTCATTTGGGAAAACACACTTGAAATGGATTTACTTTCTGGGGTTGAAAATTTAATATGTTTCATGTGATAAATATGTCTCCTCTATTACCACTAAAGCAAGAGAGGGATGGAGAGAATAACAAAAGTGGAAATGAGATTCTGAAGTATTCAGGGTGAAACATTTTTAAGCAAACCACGCTAGATCTTGAGCCTTTCAAAGGTCGATTCCTCAGACAATTTATTTCAGAAGATTTGGCTTACAAGATAATTGGTCTTCTTTATCCTTAGTGTGGGGCGCTGCTATGGCTCTCCTGAGATTGCCAAGTTTCCCCATCTGGATTCACAGCATGGACAGGTGTTTTCTGTCGGAACCAAATTACTTTAAGTGTTACATTCGTGGCCTAAATTGCTCAATGTCTATTTAAATTCAACAGATTTTTGCTCCTCGACCTTTAGTAAATATAATTCCAATTCTTATAGAGAAGGGAATAACACAGTGGAGAAGGTGGTTGGCTTCTGCTGAATGATGTGTATTGAGATCTGCAAACAGAAAGGACCCTGTGCTGAGAGAAAGGGAGAAAGAGGCCCTAATGAAGAGCACTGTTTTAATAAATTAGATACTTTTACTCAAGTTGTTGGCAACCTGTGCTTATTTGTATTACCCTCCTCTTTTGGCTTTTCTATAGTTTTCATTTGCCAAGAGGCTCAAAACATGAAAGTAGCCTTGGTCTCTCTTAATCCTGCTTCTGACTGCCCCTGTTTGATTTCCTTCCCACCACCTCCCCCACTGAAGATAACAAAAATGTTCACTTCAACCTGATTTTGTCTACATACAAAATATGAAGGGGGAGAAACACACATTGTGACTTTTTCCCCAAAACTCATGTCCACCTAAGGAGGACCCTGTGCCCAAAAGCCCTCATGATACACATACTAAAAACCTGCTATCTACTATCACCTCTGTTATCTTGTGCTTCCTTTACTTGGGAGCCTCAGCACAGCCAATCACCTGCAGCATGGTGTTCACTGGCATTCATAATGCTGATTTCATGGCCCTGTGCCAGTTCAAAAATGCCTTCTGACTCTTCATAGAAAGAAATTTTCTTCAGCTTAATCTTGTTGGGTGTATTTTATCATATCCTAATTCATTGAAAATTGAAGCACAGAATTTCATAAACTGACTGCTAACCCCCTATGTCCTCGGCCATGCTGGACATGGGAGAATTTACTTAAGTGTCTAAATACATGAAGGTGTGGCAGCCTGGCAAATCATCCAAATGGCTAGAGACCCTGCTGTCAAGCCTTCCCCTAGAGCTGCAGGGTTAAGTTGGAAATAGAGAAGCCCCACCCCATCAGAAATACACAGGCAGGCCTTAACAGAGAGAGCATATGTTTAGGGGACCAAACTCGTTACATTCTATCCCCAGCTGCAGCACCTCTTAGCTGTTCGTTTTTCTTACCAGTGACAGTACAATCCCACCATATAGCATTTAGAGAGCATCAGACAAAAGGTGTTATTTAAGGGGAAATTATTATTACTATTAGAGCTACTATTATGTCTTTCTCAGCATCAGTGTCTGAGGGAAAAGATGCTTTAGTCACCAAAAGGAGGGAAAAGATAATTGTACTCAGCCCCTCAGAAGTTACTTAGAGACGGTGAGATAAAGACAGACAAAGACAAGACTTCTTACTAAAAGCAAGCACTTAGAGCAGTGGATCCCACCCTTTTGGAATTTATGAATGTCTTTTAAACATTAACCCTCCCACCGCCCCACTGTGTGTGTGTGTCTATCTTGCATACACACATGCACTAGCAAGTCAGATATTTAGGATATGTTGGTTGAAAAAATGCACAATGACAAAAAGCTACAGTAAATTCAGCAACACTTATGCATGAGCTTGTATTTTCTTCATCACAGCAACATCTAGATACTTTTGCGAAATAGTAGTACATAGATATGCAAAGTACATTATTTATTCACTGTACAAGCAGCGTTTGGTGGGCATAGAGATTCTTATTGTCTTTACTATAGCTCCATGCCACCCGTAGGCAAGAATCCATGGTCAAGAAGCATGTAATAGAGAAGCACTGATTTACAGTGTACTGCAGAAAGGCCCAGGCAAGGGAGGGATGTGGGGCAAGATCCCGGAAGCCACATACCCACATCTAGTAGACAGTGTCTCTGGGCTTAGCAGCACTCTTTACTTCTTTTTCCTTTCATATATTGTATAGACCTTTTAAAAATACAACACAAAATAACATTTATTCAGCATCAGTGACTACTAAATACAGTACCAGCCAAGAAACAGGAAACGCCCTGTCACTTTACTTGAGCAAAAGCTTCAGCAGAGCCTCTGTGCTTTTTATTACAGTATAGAGTGTAGTTTTTAACAATTTCTCCATCTATTATGCATCCAACCTGATTTGTGACATCCTTAGAAGAAACAATCTAGTGTTTCCAAGATCATTTTGTTTAATTCATGCAGGTGCCACTGCACACCCCCTTTATACTCCTGAGAAGGTACTGGGGAAAGCAATAGGGGTTTAACTTATTTCTAAAGCATATCTGGGAACTTAAGAAATCCACCTTTCCTTTTCATTGTTTAACTATCTAGCACTAGTTTCAGCATGATTTTCTATAGTGGACCTCTAGAAGAATTGTAGTGGACTACAAGCATTTGGGACAATGGGTGTGGCCCTGTAGGTCACAGAAATCCACAGATAGACAAGAAGAAGAAGGGTAATAACCACAACAGCACAGACTGGTGGTTCTTGAAGTTTCTTTTCAGAGATTAGAATGCTGTCTATGCCAACTGTTCTTTATTTATTATTTATCAATCAACATATGTGTTCATTTTATAAATACATTAAAGAGCTTTCAAACAAATGCAAAACACAGGAAAATGACACAAACAGATGAGATAGCAAGAAGGACATCTTCATCGTGGAGTTCTGTGTTGGAAGGCTTTGCTAAAATGGTGGGATGCAAAGGAAAACTTGAGGCTTAATCCTGTGAAAATTTCAACTGTTTATGTTTTAGCTATGATTTCACAGAAGCCCACCAAGAAATCACATCCTCAATTGGCATGTACTGAAGCAAGCTTTTATGTTTTTGCTCTTATTTTTAACTGTTACATCCCTGGCTATCAAGTGAAAAGAATGTGTATAAACACCTAATAGTAGCCCAGGGAGTGAGGTATCTTGAGCAGGAGTATACCTAAATGTAAAAGAAAAGCAAACTGTTGAAAAAGATAAGCTGGTAAAATAGGGGCAGTCCTTTACCTGTTCTCCCCAACACACGGTTATTTGTTCATATCTACTCTGATTCAAGTCCTGACTTTGACTTTTAAAATCACTTGACCACCTTTAAAGTACATTGTTATCCACAGCTTGAAAACAATGGGACTTGGTGAACATGCCCTAGGGTGACACCCAATGTGCAGTCCCTTGTATGATACCCTTCCCCTGAGTTGAGGTAAAAACCTGTAACTGCTTCTAACCCATAAAATATGGTAAAGGTGATGGAATGTCACTCCTGTGATTCTGTCGCATAATAGGGCAAAGGTAAAAGGATTTTTCAGATGAAATTAAGGTGCCTAATTGGCTTGTAATTAATCAAAGGAAGATCATTCTGGTTGGACCTGACCTAATGAGGCTACCCTGAAATGAGAGACTCCAAGCAGCAGAAACTCTCTCTCCATTGCAGCTTTGAAGAAGCAAGCTGCAATGAATTCTACAGTCACAAAATACTAGATTCTGCCAATCAGATCCTTCTCTCATCTAGCCTCCAAATGAGAATGCAGCCTTGCTAACACCTTGACTGCAGCTTTGTGAAACCTTAAACCCAGATCCAGCTAGGCTGTGCCCAGACTACTGACCCACGGAAACTCTGAGACAATAAATGTGTAATATTTTAAAGCCACTAAGCTGGGAAATTTTTGATGCAGCAAAAGAAATCTACTACAGGCAAGCACATTTATTTTTCTCAGTTGTCTACGAAAGTCCTGAGAAGAAATGTGGACCCAATGACAAGTGTGATCAAATGCAAAGAATGCTAGATGAGACATGAAGGCCTGGTTCAAGTCCTGGCTCTGCATGACCTGGAGCAAGCTGCTCAACCTCTTTGAGCCCATAACCTCATCTGCCAAATGGGGCTAATTTAATCTGCCTAGTCCTTCTCACAAGGTTCTAAGCAAGGACTTATAAAATGCTATGCTCCAGGTAGTATTCTAGTTTTCCTATATATATTAACTCATTTAATCCTCAATCAACCCTATAAAGTAAATGCTATTTTTTATGATCATGGTCCCCATTTTATAGATGAAAAAAATGAGAATCAGGAAGGTGAAAACTCTTGTCCATGATGGTGCAATTGTTGGTATGTATGAACAAACATTTAAACCCATGTAGTCTGGTTTCAGGTTCTGTAGTCTTAAACACTACACTGTGTTGCCTTTTTTAGCTTTATCCACTCCCTCTGGAGCCTTGATACCAACATATTCTAAAAAATATTCAAGATTTTCAAACAAGAGTGATCCCTATAAGCCTCTATTTTGATGCATTCTCTTGTATTTGTTATCTCCATTTTTCTAACACAACCACATATTTTTCAAAAGAAATTCACCACGAGACAACAATCCTCTTTTTCTTCTATAAAGTACACTGGCACCATCCACACTGATTAGTCCCACTGCTTCAGCTTCATACCCAGCACCACCTCCTTCTACTGTTTCCCATTATTACTTAGCTGAGAGCACATGAACATCTGCTTACAACAAACACAATTTCTCCTCAAATACAGATTTACATAAAAACCAAGCATAAAGAGAATAGAAGCATTTTTATTGAATTGCTTTTAGGCACACTGCATGATTTTCATTTTGTCTACTGCCTGATTTTGTAAATCTCTGAGCATGCAGGATCAGCTCTCAATTTATCAGAAAAACACCAGAGCTGGAAGATACCTTGCTTAAAGGATCATATGGTACCTTCCCCTGCCTTTGGAAAGATTATTTTTTACCTTTAAATCCTCCAGAGGTTAAAAAATATATATATTACTTCTTTTAATGGACCATTATAGTTTTTAAGCTAATATTTAAAAGTTCTTTCTGAAGTCCAGATGAAATCCAACTGCTTCAATTTAAACAGGCAGGATTCTATTCACGCTTTAAGATTTTAAAGATTTTTAAAAAACCCACTTTCTCTGTTACCCCTAGATTAAATTAGCCCCTTAAGCCTTCAGCATTCAAGGTACACATACCTTTATTGTTCTATTTATATAATAATGTCATTTATTAACACATTTGCCACCACCCCAACAAAGAGTTCTTGAGGACAAGGGCAATGTTCTACTTATCTTTGTATCCCCACACCTAACAGAGTGACTGACACATATTAGAAAGTTGAAAGGAAATTTTTAATGAATGAATGAATGAAGCGAATTTTATACTGTTTCATCTGTGAGCAGACCAAAGAACTGAACAGCTTTCTACTGAAATAACCTTTCTTACAAAGACCAAGATAAGCTTACTCTTTTTGTCTCTTGCTTATTAAACAGCCCCCAATTTTTCCCTGTTCATACGATTTATTTTTCTAAATGTACACCACAGTCTCCTTGTCTATTGATATCTCCATATCTATTTTAGTGGGACAATCAAAATCTGAATTATCATGCTATATACACTAATAACTGCGTTTAAATTACTTCCCTTTATACAATTAGCTTCCTTCCAAAAAGTTGGTTGCAAATTGAATTATCACAAATCCATTTCTTTACTAAATTCACCTGGAAAGCTTATTATTTGGAAGATATCCAAATAATTTTAAAATATGAAAAAGTGGTTTTAACACGAGTAATCTTTCTCTACTTATTTCTTCTTAAGAGGGAATATGGTATAGCAGAAACCACATCAGATTTGAAGTCAAAAGATCTGACTTTAAACCCAAAACTTCTTGTATGCCCTCAGGCATTTAACTTAACATTTTTGAGTCTGGTTTCTCTTCTGTGAAATGGGGATTTACTAATAAATAACTCATGGGGGTTGTTGTCAGGAACAAATGAACTTATAACATATGTAAAGGGACTCTGTTCAGTGTAAAACAGATATTAGTGATTATTATAAGTAACAATAATAATAAATTTTATCTTCAGTTTTAAGAAAACTAGATTCCTCAATCTAACAGGAGAATCACTTCATGCATTTAGCATAAGTCGATTTTTTCTACCATGGCACTGCATTGCTTGTTCATATTGAACTTTAGATCAACTGCGACTCTCAGATCTCTCTCTGTGATGCTTAGGATAAGCCAGTCTTTTTCAACTCTATTTTTGTGAATTTAGGTTTTTATCTCCCTGTGATAGTCCATCCTTTTATCTTTCTTTTCCATTAAGATACTTTTTTCCTAACTTATCAAGGTCATTTTAATTTTTTTTTCTCTGACATTGACATCTGTCAAAACATTTAACAATAGGCACCTTAGAAATATGTAGATCAGCCAACAATCTGCATTATCTTCCTCTGTACAAAAAGTATATGGCTATGGGGGCTGTCTCTGTAGTGATGCCAAAGATACAGAAATTGACTGTATCTGAAACAGTATTTAGGAACTTCTATTTATGGCAGATGGAAGAGGGAGACATATCTCTGCCCTCAAACAGCACAAACTTACCAGATACATAGAGAGAGGCAACAGCAGCACTCAGACATCTTTAAGTTAGCTTTATTGGTAAATGAGCTTTTTCATAGGCAGAAACTAAAAAGGCCTATAAGTGAAGGGCAAACCAGACCTTGGTATATTTCAAGAGAGAAGCTCAATGAACTACTTATTAGAGGGTAATGGTCTGAACTATCACCATTTGCATATTTTATACAATGAGCAGTACATTGCAAAAAGACCAAAAACAATGGCCTTAGGGAGGGGTCAGACAGAGCTTAATAATAGCCCAGGATTTTAGCACTTGAATTAAAGTGAAATGGCTGGGTACGCCTAGTTTTAAATAAATAAGTGTCTAGATTTAGTAAGCACTGGGACCAGGACCAGAGAGGAAGGAAAAAAGACAGCATTTAAAAAGAGTCCAAATATCTTGGTATAAACCTAACAGGAGATGGCAAGAAAGGAAGAGAAAAGAAATGTCAAGTCCCACTTAGTATATAATGGGTTCCACTTTGCTAGGATATTAACACTGCTTCACCCTAGAAGAGTCTGCACAGAATTAACACTTGCCAAATGTGTGACATGACACTGGAAGAAGTAGGTACCCCAGAAAAATATAGCTCCCAGAATTTAAAAGGGCATTCAGATTTAAAAATGAGAAGTGGTCAAGGAACACCTTTACAAAAAAGGCTGAATTTCAAAGATCCTAAGGTGCAGAGGTAGATTTGCATGTTGAGAACACAAATACAGAAGCTTTTTAGTTTGATATAATCCCAGTTCTTTATTTTTTCTTTTGTTGCCTGTATTTTTGAGGTCTTATAAAGTCTTTGCCCAGTCCTACATCCTGAAGTGTTTCCCCTATTTTTTCTTCCAAGGGTTGTACAGTTTTAGGTTTTGCATTTAAGTCTTTAATCCATTTTGAGTTAATTTTATTATATGGCTAGGGGTACAGTCCTAGTTTTTTTCTTCTACACATGGATATCCAGTCTTCCCAGCACGATGTATTGAAGAAGCTGTCTTTTCTCCAGTGTGTATTCTTGGTGCCTTTGTCGAAGATCAGTTGGCTGTAAGGATGTGGATTGATTTCTGGGTTCTCTACTCTGTTCCAGAGTCCGTGTGTCTCTTTTTATGCCACTGCCATGCTGTTTGGGTTACTATAGCATTGGAGTATAATTTGAAATCAGGTAGTGTTATTTCTCTGGCTTTTTTTTTTTTTCTTTTCTTTGCTCAGGGTTACTTTGGCTATTCAGGGTCTTTTGTTCCATATACATGTTAGCATTTTTTTTTCTATTTCTATGAAGAATCTCATTAGGACTTGACAAGGATCGCATTGAATCTGTAGATTGCTTTGGGTAGTATGGACACTTTCACAACATTAATTCTCTCAATCCATGAGAATGGAATGTCTTTACATCTTTCTGTGTACTCTTTAATTTCTTTCAGCAGTGATTCGTAGTTCTTGTTGTAGAGATCTTTCACCCCTTAAGTTAAATTTATTTCTAAGTATTTTATTAGTGGTAGCTATCATAAATGGGCCTACTTTCTTGATTTCTTTTTCTGCTAGTTCATTGTTACAATATAAAAATGCTGCTAATTTTTGTATATTGATTTTGTATCCTATAACTTTACTGAATTCGTTTGTCAGCTCTAAGAGTTGTTCGGTAGTCTTCAGATCTTTCTATATATAGGATCATGTCATCTGCAAACAGGGACAATTTGACTTCATCTTTTCCGACCTAGATTCCCTCTATTTCTTTCTCTTACCTGATTGTTCTGGCTAGTACTTCCAATACTGTGTTTAATAGGAATGGTGAGAGTGGGCATCTTTGTCTTGTTCCTGTTCTTAAAAAGCTTTCAGCTTTTCCCCATTCAGGATGATATTGGCAGTTGGTTTGTCATATATGGATTTTATTGTGTTCAGTTACTTTCCTTCTATACCTAATTTGTTGAGTATCTTTATCATGAAGGGATGATGAATTTTCAGCAAAAGAAATAATCAACAGAGTGAAAAGACAACTTACAGAATGAGAGAAAGTATTTGCAAACTAAACATCCAACAAGGGATTAATATCCAGAATATACAGGGAACCCAAACAGCTTAACAGTAAAAAAATAAATAATCCAATTAAAAAATGGGCAAAGGAGCTGAACACACATTTTTCAATGAAACACATACAAATGGCCAACAGGTACATGAAAAAATGCTCAACATCACTGATCATCAAGGAAATGCAAATCAAAACCATGTTGAGATATCATCTCACCCTGTTAGACTGGCCATGATCAAAGCAGAAAATAACAAATGCTGGCTAAGATTTGGAGAAAGGGTAACCATTCTACACTGTTGGTGAGATTATAAACTAGTGCAGCCATTATGGAAAACAGCATAGACGTTTCTCAAACAACTACAAATACAACTACCAGACAATTCATCAATCCCACTACTGGGTATACACCCAAAGGAATTGAAATAATCATGTTAAAGGGATACCTGCACTCCCATGTTTATTGTAGTTCTATTTATAATAGCTAAGATATGGATCCAACTCAAATGTCCATTGATAGATGACTGAATAAGGAAAATGTGATACATACACACAATGCAATACTACTCAGCCATAAAAAAGAATGCAGTTCTGCCATTTACAGCAACATGGATGATCTCAGAGAAAATTATGTTAAGTGAAATAAGCAAGGCACAGAAAGAGAAATACAGCATGTCCCCACTCATAAGAAGGAAGGAAGGGAGGGAGGAAGGGAGGAAAGAAAGAGAGAGAGAGAGAGAGAAAGAAAGAAAGAAAAAAAGGAAGAGCAATCACAGTAACATGTTGAATTTTCAAGAGAGAACTGGGGTTGCTAGAGGTGGGAAAGAGGGAGGGGGAGGGCATTAGTGAGAAATTGGTTAATGGACACAAAGAATGACTCCGTTTTATGATGACGAATATGATAATTATCTTGGTTTGATTATCACGTATTGTACACAAGTATTGATAATCAAGTCTGTACCACACAAATATGTATAATCAATTATGTTTCAATAAAAAATTAAGTTAAATTTTTTAAAAAACACAAATATAAAAACAGAAACTTGGAAGCCATTAAATACAGTATAGAAACGGAATCAAAATTAATTATACAAGACATTGTACTGGCCAAAATTGTGGTGGCGGGGTAATAAACAGATTAATAGAGCACAGCCTTTGTCATCAAATAGCCTGTAATCTATTTGAGATATGTATATAAAAATATTTAGCTTTGTGGGGAAAAAAAGAGTACTGATAGAAGATTTACTCTACTGGATACTAAGAGATGCTTTAAAGCAATAATAATTTTAAAAATTTGGTATGGTACAAAAGTAGACAGACATATCAATGGGGATAAAAAGCACCAAATAGACTGAGACTCTAGAGCTAAGACACATAAGAATCTAATAAATGAATAGAGTGACATCATAAATGAATAGTAAAATCAAGGGTTATTCTATAAAGACAGAATGCAAGTTATGTTAGAAAAAATCTGTTTAAAACTTTGCATCATATATCAACACAATGGAATAGTTAAGTGTTTTAACGATTTTTTAACTAGAAGAAAATATGTAAATATTAACCTGCTTACAGAATAAGGAAGAACTTACTGGGCTTAAGAGCAATAGAAGAAACCACAAGGAAAAGACTGATAGATATACCATTCAAAATGCTTAAACTTCTCCAGTGAAAAGGATTGTATAAAAATATTCAAACACTGCAAATTTTTGAAATGTTTTTTCAAGGGTTTATGACCTTCATACATAAAGTGCTCATTAGAATAAATAAGAACAATCACAAAAACCTTAATAGATTCATGAAAAGAGAACATCACCAGACAATTTACAAAAGATGACATGAAGATGTATCCAAATTTACTAATATTCAGAGAAATGCATAATAAAAAGACAGTACCTATATCAAAATTCCAGCAGTTTTTTTCACAGAAATGGATATGTTAATCCTCAGATTCATATGGAATTGCAAGGGGCCTCAGATAGCTTAAACAATCTTGAAAAAAATAAAGTTGGAGGACTCACATTTCCTGAAATGAAGGTTTGGGTCACCCCAACAAGTAAGGAACCATAACTAGCTTAGGTACTTGCTGAAATCAAAGGAAATACAGAATGGGTAGTGGGAAAAGTTATCCATAAGTACCAGCTATGACCACATGACCAGTTACAGATAAGGAGTCTTTTATTGTCATGAGTATTTCCTCCTTATTTTTCCATGAATAAATGTGTGTGCATGTGTACACATATTAAACAAACATCTTTTCTTCTTTCCTCTTTTATTCCCTTATCATGAAACATAAGATGTATTAACTTCATATATGTATTTAAGTATTATTAATTTTACATCATAGTATTTAAGTTACAGGCTTTCAGGAGAAGATTAAATATCACTGAAGGACTTTACCTCCTCTTCTGGATAAGAGATTAGTACTTTTTTGGTTATATGAAGGATAGTTGTATCATGTCAGGCAGAATTAACACCATATAAGTGTCTTTATTTGGAGATTAAATATAGCTTAAAAAGATGCATGTGGGTGCCAGATTGACAAGGGGTGACTTGGGATGGTTAATTTTATGCATCAACTTAACTGGGCTAAGGAATGCCCAGATATCTGGTAAAACATTATTTCTGGGTATGTCTGTGAGGGTGTTTCCAAAAAAGATGAGCATTTGAATCAGTAGATTTAGTAAAGAAAATCTGCCCTCACCAGTGTGACTGGGCATCATCCAATCCATTAAGGGCCTGAGTAGAACAAAAATGTGGAGGCAGGCAGAATTATCTCTCTCTCTTCTTAAGCTAGAACATCCATCTCCTGTCCTGGCACTCCTGGTTCTTGGACCTTGGGTCTCAGACTGGGACTTAAACCATTGGCTTCCCTGACTCTCAGGCCTTTTGGTTTGTATTGGATCAACATCATCAGCTTTCCTAGGCCTCCAGCTTGCAGATGGCAGATTATGGGACTTCCCAGCCTCCATAACCATGTGAGCAAATCTCTTTTGATATATGTATATATATATATATATATATATCCTATTGGATCCATTTCTCTGGAGATCCCTAAAACAGATTTATAGATAGAGATAAAGATAAATACATATCTCTACAATGCCTAGAAAGAAACAAGAAAATATAATGATTTTAATAGGGTTCATTGTTTAGTGACAGAACAATTGGGTCATTATTATTTAAGTTGCATACATTATTGTACACTTTGAACTTATACAATGAATTTGTAATGTCTGTATAATCATAAAATATTCAAAAATATACAGAAACAAGCAAAAAAGATAATCAACATGAGTCATTTTTTCTATTTTTTTTTTCCTTTTTGTCTTTTTTCGTGTCCGGCAACGGATCGCAACCCTCAGTGTTGCGCCCGTACCGGACCGGGACTGGCAACGGGATCACAACCCTCGGTGTTGCTCCCACACCTCGCTCAGCCAGTGAGCGGGAACCAGTCTGTATGTGGGATCCGAACCCTCGGCGGGAGCGCCACCATGCTCCCAAGCGGTGCACTGTAGCAGTGCGCCACCGGGCTGGCCCAACATGAGTCATTTTTAATGCCAAGTGATTAAAACATACAATAAGTGCCTTAGAAAATTAAGTTTTATGGTGGGAAAACTTCCCATAAAAGCTAGGCTTTCACAGATGCTGATAAGCTGAGAGAATGGCTGAAGATATCTTAGGCAGGGAGAATGTAGGTAAGATTCCAAATGGTATATTAGCCTGGTTAGAGTTTACATAGGACAGAAGTCATAAACTGGCAGCCCTTTGCCATATGTTCTTTTGACTAAACTGCTTTTTTTAAGTGGATGTCAACATCTAAAGATGCAAAGATTTCATATAAAAATCTTAATTTATGTCTTCTCTTAAAAATGAAAAATCTGGCAACACTGGGCTTGCAATTCCCACATGTCCACAATAAGCTTAAGTTTACCCACAAGCTATACACTTTCAGTAGAAAACTTACTTCGCAGTTTTCCAGCCCTCACCCAATCAAACTCACCCATTTTCATTACCTACCTGATGCCAATGGGCATTTGAGTTTGCAAACACTCACACAGGAAATTTGTGAGAAGAGAGAAAGTTGAAGCAAGAGCTTGGGGTCAGACTATAAATGGCTCTAAATATGAGATTATAGAAGTTGGATATAATTTAATAGGCAGCAGACAGCTATTGAAGGTTTTTGAGTGTGTGAGTAAGAACAATATTGAGATGATGATGTTATTAACAATATTAAAATGATGGTGTTATTAAGGAAATCCTCAGCAAAATATTAGCAATCAGAATATAGCAACAAATCAAAAAAATTATACACCATGATCAAGTAGGATTCATCCCAGGAACCCAACATACAAAAGTCAATAAATGTTGTACACCACATCAACAAAATCAAGTACAAAAAGACTCAGCAAATTAGGTATAGAAGGAAATTATCTCAACCCAATAAAAGCAACATATGACAAAGCAATAGCCAATATCATCCTGAATGGGGAAAAGCTGAAAGTTTTTCCTTTAAGAACAGGAACAAGATAAGGATGCCCACTCTCACCACTCCTATTTAACACAGTATTAGAAGTACTAGCCAGAGCAATCAGGCAAGAGAAAAAAATAAAGGGCATCCACATTGGAAAGGACAAAGTCAAACTATCCCTGTTTGCAGACCATATGATCTTATGTATAGAAGAACCTAAAGACTCTATGGAAAAACCCTTAGAGCTAATTAACAATTTCAGTAATGTTGCAGGATACAAAATCAACACCTAAAAATCGGTAGTGTTTTTATACCCCAATAAAGAAATAGCAGAAAAAAGAAATCACAAAGCTAGTCCATTTACAATAGTCACCAAAAAAGAAAAAAAAAAAAAACCTAGGAATCAATTTAACCAAGGAGGTGAATGATCTCTACAATGAAATCTGCAAAACTACTGAAAATCTACTGAAAGAAAATAAAGAGGAGACAAAAAGATGGAAAGACATACCATGCTCTTGGATTGGAAGAATTAACATCATGAAAATGTCCATTGTACCCAAAGCAATCTACAGATTCAGTGCAATTCCTATCAAAACACCAATGGCATTCTTCACAGAAATAAAAAAAAAAAAAAAGAAAGCAATCCTAACATTAATATGGAATAACAAAAGACCCCAAATAGCCAAAGCAATCCTGAGCAAAAGAATAAATAAATAAAGCTGGAGGCATAATACTGCCCAACTTCAAATTATGCTACAAAGTTATTGTAACCAAAAGAGCATGATACTGGAATAAAAACAGACACAGATCAATGGAATAGAATAGAAAACCCAGGAATCAACCCACATACTTACAGCCAACCAATCTTTGATGGAGGCAATGAGAAAACACACTGCAGAAAAGATAGGCTCTTCAAAAGATGGTGTTGGGAAAATTGGACATCCATATGCAGAAGAATGAAACTTGACCTGCACCTGTCACCATAGACCAAATCAACTCAAAATGGATAAAAGACTTAAATATAAGACCTGAAAACAAGAAATCACAAAAAGAAAACATAGGTGAAACACTCCAAGAAGTAGGACTAAGCAAAGACTTTATGAATAAGACCCTAAAAGCACAAGGATGGCATCTATTGTTCTGAATCAGCCCAGTATGCAGGCAGGTTCTAGCTGTTATACAATCTAGATAAAGCTGCAGTGGTACCCTTTGCATAAACCTGTTGGAGTCTACAGAGGAAAGGAGGGCTTTGGAGTACCCCATACCAGTCCACAGGCCATAAAGCCCACTAACAGGATTCCCCAGGCCCACATACAAGCAGATGGCCACAAATGACTGAAGAGGACAGCAAGCCAGAAGCCAATGAGTTACCACAAGGGATGCACACATTGCCTGCTCCACAGGAAGTAGTTGGAGTACAGGAGAAAGGCTACCTGCCAGAGGAACATTGGGCACAGCATGGGCAGCTGGTCTCAGTGGAAATTGGTCATGGCAATAGAACTGCAGGGGGCTTATTCTGCAGGAAAGATTGCCTCAGGCTGGAATTTTTACACAGCCCAGACCCCAAAGTGATTAGCAATCCACCTAAAAAGCCTTTCCAAGAGAATCAGAAGCAAATTGCAGTCTCCTCAAATGGCTAGGCATCGATATACACACGTAAAGATTGAGAAAGAACAGAGAAATATGTTGCTACCAAGTAAAACAAACAAAGCAATGGACACAGAGGAACAGAAGATCTATGAAATGTCTGACAGAGGATTCAAAATAACCCTCTTAAGGGTGTTTAGGAAGTCACAGGAAAATGCAGATAGAAGATTAAGTGGTATCTGAAAAACAATCCAGGAGCAGAATGAAAAAATTGACAAAGGAATAGAATCAATTGCAAAAGACAAATAAAAATTCGAGAAATTAAGAATATATTATTTGAATTAAAAACTTGGTAGAAAGCTCCAACAGCAGACTTAATCAAATAGAGGAAAGAATGAGTGATCTCAGAGATAAAACACATTAAATTTTCCAATCAGAGGAACAAAAAAAAGAATTAAAAAAATGAAACAGAAATATAGCAAATATGGGACATCCTCAAGTAAAATAACCTCTGCATGATTGGCATACCTGAAGGAAAGGAAAGAGAAGAGATGTACAGAGCATATTCAAGAAAATAATGGCTGAAATTTTCGCAAGTATGGAGGAAGATGACAGCATCCAGGTACAGGAAGCTCAGAGGTCACCAAATTCGATCAAAGGAGGAACACCCCAAGGCACATCATAAGCAAATTATCAAAAGACAAAGACAAAGAGAGAACACTGAAATCAGCAATATAAAAGAAACACATATCATGCAATGGAGCCCAATGTGTCTCTCAGCATTTTTCTCAGTAGAAAACCTGCAGGCCAGAAGAGAATGGACTGATATATTCACAGTGCTGAAAGAAAAAAGATGCCAGCTAAGAATTCTGTATCCAGCAAAACTAATCTTCAAATCTGAAGGGGAAATAAAGTCTTTCTCAGACAAACAAAAGCTAAGGGAATTCATCAACACTAGACCTGCATTACAGGAAATTCTAAAGGGATTTCTTCAATCTGAAAGAAGATGATGGTAAGAATCAGCAAAAAAAAAAACACTTGAAGGTACATAACTCAGTAATGTAAGTTCTCAAACAAACTCAGAATACTCCAATGTCATAAGGATGGTGAATAAACTACTTACATCCTTAGCATGAAAACTAAAGGACCAACCTAACACAGACACTAACAAACACGACAACCATATAAGAGAAAGGCAATATTAAAATATGAACCTCGAAACAACAAATTGTCAAAAAGTAGAGGGAATGATGTCAAGTAGTTGGATTTGTTTTTTATTTTTCTTTTTTTTAGATATCAAAGTTAATTTATTATTAGTCTAAAATAATTTTTTATAATATAACATGTTTTTTGCAAGTGTCATGGTAATCACAATACAAAAACTTAGAAGAGACATACTAAAAATAAATAGTGAGAAATGAAATCAAAATACAAAGCTAGAGAAAACCACTCAACCACAAAGGAAGACAGAAAGACTAGGAAAAAGGAAAAACTGATTTACAAAACAACCAGAAAAAAAAATAGCAAAATGGCAGTAACAAGTTCCTATATATCAATAGTAACCCTAAATGTAAACAGATTAAGCGCCCCAATTAAAAGACACAGGGTGGCTCAATAGATTATAAAACAAGAACCAACAATATGCTGCCTGCAAGAAACTCACTTAACCAGTAAAGACAAACACCCATTGAAAGTGAAGGGATGGAAAAAGATATTTCATGCAAATGTAAACCAAAAAAGAGCAGGAGTAATTATACTTACATAAGATAAGATACACTTCAAGCCAAGGAAAGTAAAAATAGATAAGGAAGAACATTATAATGATAAGGGATTAATTCAACCAGAGGATATAACAATTCTAAATGTATATGCAGTAAACTCATGAGCACCTAGTTGTATAAAGCAATTACTATTGTATCTAATGAGAGACATAGACACTAACACAATAACAGCTGAGGATTTTAACACCCCACTTTCAGCAGAGGACAGATCATCCAGACAGAAAATGAACCAGGAAACATCAGAATCAATCTCTACAATAAGCCAACTTGACTTAACAGACATTTATAGAAATTTCATCCAACAGCTTCAGAATATACATTCTTCTCAGAAGCACATGGAACATTCTCTAGAATAGGCCATAAGTTAGGATACAAAACAAGTCTCAACAAATTTTTAAAAGTTAAAATCATATCAACTACCTTATTGGATCACAATGGAATAAACTAGAAATCAACAAAAAAAGGCACACTAGAAACTGCACCAATACATGGAAATTAAACAAAATGCTCCTAAACAATGAATGGGTCAAAGAAGAAATCAAAAAGGAAATTTAAAAATTTCTAGAGGCAAGCAAAAATGAAAACACAACATACCAGAATCTACGGGATACAGAGAAAGCAGTTTTAAAAGGGAAGTTTATAGCAAAAAATGCCAACATCAAAAAGAAGAAACACTCCACATAAACAATGTTACACCTCAAGGAGCTGAAAAAACAAGAACAAACCAAATCCACATTCAGTATAAGGAGAGAAATAACAAAAATCAGAGCAGAAATAAATGAATTTGAATTTTTTAAAAAAATACAAAGGATCAATAAAAGAAAGTGTTGGGGTTTTTTTAAATATAAACAAAATTGATAAAACTTTAGAAAAATAAAGAAAGAGACAAAACTCAAATAAATACAATTAGAAATGAAAGAGGGGACATGACAAATGATACCTCAGAAATGCAAAGAATCACAACTATATGAAAACAAACTGGAAAACACAGAAGAAATGGATAAATTCCTGGACACATACAACTTATCAAAGTTGAATCATGAAGCATGAGAAAACCTAAACAGATCATAATGAGTAATGAAATTGAAGCAGTAATAAAAAGTCTCCAAACACAGAAAAACACAGGACCAAAAACTGCCAAATTCTACCAAACATTTAAAGAAGAACTAATACCAATTTTTCTCAAATTCTTCCAAACTTATTATACAAGGCCAGCATTACCCTCATAACAAAACTGGAAAAAGAGACAACAAAGAAAGAATATTACAGACCAATATCTCTAATGAACACAGATTTGAAGATCTTCAACAAAATACCAGCAAACAGAATCCAGTGACACATTAGACAGATCATACACCATGATCAAGTGGGATTCATCCCAGGGATGCAAGGGTGGTTCAACATATGCAAATCTGTAAACAAGATACATCACATCAATAAAATGAAGGAAAAAAAATATGATCATTTCAATAAACATAGAAAAATAATTTCAATAGACATAAAAAACTGACACCCCTTCATGATAAGAACACTCAACAAATTAGGCATTGAAAGAATGTACCTCAACACAATAAAGGGCATATACAAAAAACCCACAGCTAATATCATGCCAAATGGGCAAAAATTGAAAGCCTTTCCTTTAAGATCTGGAACAAGACAAGGATGCCAACTTTCCTCACTCTTATTCAGCATAGTACTAGAAGTTCTAATCTGTACAGTAAGGCAAGAGAAAGCAAAAAAAGGGCATTCAAATCAGAAAGGAGGAAGCCAAACTATCCCTATCCACAGGTGACTTGATCTTATACATAGAAAACCCTAAAGACTCCACCAAAAAACTACTGGAACTAATAAATGAATTCAGTAAAGTGGCAAGATACAAAATCAACACACACAAATCAATAGCCTTTCTGTATGCCAACAACGAAATAGGTGAAGAAGAAATCAAGAAAGTAATCCCATTCACAATAGCTACCAAAAAATTGAAATACCTAGGAGTAAATTTAACCAAGGAGATGAAGCACTTCTACAATGAAACCTGTAAAATACTGGTGAAAATACTGGAGTGGACACAAACAAATGGAAAGATATCCCATGTTCTTGGGTTGGAAGAATTAACATCATCAAAATATTTATATTACCTAAAGCAGTCTACACATTCAGTGAAATCTCTATCAAAATACCAATGACATTCTTAAGAGAAATAGGGAAAAAAATCTTAAAATGTGTATGGAACCACAAAGAAAACCCATATAGTGAAAACAATCTTGAACAAAAAGAAAAAAGTTGGAAGCATCATACTTCCTGATTTCAAGATATACTATAAAGTTCTATTAACCAAACAGCATGGTACTGGCATAAAAACAGACAAATTGACCAGTGGAAGAGAATAGAGTCCAGAATAAACCCATGAACTTACAGCCAACTGATTTTTCACAAAGTACTAAAAGTGTACAATGGGGAAAGGGTGGCTTCTTCAATAAATGGTGCTGGGAAAACTGGATATCCATGTAAAGAAGACTGAAACTAGACCTTTATCTCTCACCATACATGCACACAAAATAAACCCCTCAAAATGGATCAAAAACTTAAATTGAAGATTCAAAACGATGATACTAGTAGAAGAAATGAGAGTGGGCAGCACCTTTGAGAGAGACTATAAAGCCATGGGAAACTAAAGCAAAAATACACAGATGGGAGTACATCAAACTAAAAAGCTTCTACACAGCAAGGGACACTATCAACAAAGTGAAGAGACAACCAACAGAATGGGAGAAAGTGTTTGCAAACTACATATCAGACAAAGGGCTAATATCCAGAATATATAAGGAACTTAAATGACTCAGCAGTAAAAAAAAAAAAACAAATATAACCCAATTAAAACTGGGCAAAGGACCTGAACAGACATTTCTCAAAAGAAGACATAATAATGGGCAACAGGTACATGAAAAAGTGCTCAACATCATCATCAAGGAAATGCAAATTAAAACCACAATGAGATATCATCTACTCCAGTCAGAATGGCTATAATCTCTATAATGAGAACTACAAACCACTGCTGAGAGGAATTAGAGAGGATACAAGAAGATGGAAAGATATCCCATGTTCTTGGATTGGAAGAATCAACATAGTGAAAATGGCCATACTGTCCAAAGTGATCTATAAATTCAATGCAATCCCTATCAAAATTCCAATGACATTTCTCTCAGAAATGGAAAGAACTCTCCAGACATTTGTATGGAATAACAAAAGACCTCGCATAGCCAAAGCAATGCTGAGCAAAAAAAATAAAGCTGAATGCATAATACTACCTGACTTTAAACTATACTACAAAGCTATAATAACCAAAACAGCATGGTACTAATTCACCCACATACACACACAAAAAAAACCAGGGGGGGGAGATGATATAACAACTATACTTTTTTGAAGTTGTTACAACAAGCAAACGGAAAGGACATTCTTGGGGGGGGAGGGGAGAGAGGGAGGAGGGAGGGAGGTGTCCGTGATGGGCCATAATATTCATATACATTGTATATTGACAAAATAAAAATTTAATGAAAAAAAATTTAAAAAAAAGAATGGCTATAATGAGCCAAAAAATAACAAATGCTGGTGAGCATGTAGAGAAAAAGGAACCCTCCTACATTATTGGCAGAAATGTAAATTGGTACAGCCACTGTAGAAAACAGTATGGAGGTTCCTTAGAAAACTAAAAATAGATTTACCTTATGACCCAGCTGTCCCACTACTGGGTATATACCCAAAGGAAATGGAATCAAAATATCAAAATGACACCTGCACTCCCATATTCATTGCAGTGCTATCCACAATAGCCAAGAGATGGAATCAACTAAATGTCCATCAACGGATGAATGAATAAAAAACCTGGTATATATACACAATGGAACACTACTCGGCTATATTAAAAAATGATATCCTATCATTTGCAGCAACATAGATGGAACTGGAATCCATCATGTTAAGTGAAGTAGGTCAGGCACAGAAAGACAAATACTGCATGATCTCACTCATGTAGAATCTAAAAAAAAAAAATGGTTCTCATAGAAGTACAGAGTAGAATAATGGTTATCAGAGGCAAGGTGGGGTAGGAGGAAAAGTGGTGAACTAATGGGTACAAGACTATGCTATTTACCTTAAATGGATCATTGTGCAGTATATGCATGTATGGAAACAACATAATGAACCCCACGGATATGCAAAAATATATGTTAAATTTTAAAAATAAATTAAAAACCAAGAAGATGATTAACAGAAATTTAAAACTAGTATATAATTGGGGGATGGGTGGAAAGGAGGATATAGGGAGAAGAAACAAAAGGTGGGCAAATGTTCTATTTCTTAATATGGCAGAAATTACAATGGGTATTTGTTATGTTACTAAACTGTCCTTACTTAAAAAGAGAGAGGGCTTGGTAGCATTTCCAAATTTAGGAATTTATGCTATGACTATATTCACACAAGCAATCAAATGCAAATGCATTTGCTTGTATGAGCATGCTCACTGCAACACCATGATAGCAGTAATTTGGATACAACCTAAATGTCCATCAGTGGGAAACCAATTCAATAAGCTATGACTCTTCCATACAAGGGAAGCCTGTTCCATCATTTTTTAATAAGGTAAATCTATATGTACCAGTACGGACTGGTCTACAAGAGTTATTTTTAAGTGAAGAAAGCAATCTACAGCTTATTGTGTATAATATGAATCTGTTTGTATTAAAAGATGTTTGATTATGCACAGAAAATTTCTGGAAGGATATATAGTAAACTTTTTCAGTTATTACTTCTCGGGAGTAGAAAGGA
Source organism: Galeopterus variegatus (assembly GCF_000696425.1). NCBI lineage: Eukaryota > Metazoa > Chordata > Mammalia > Dermoptera > Cynocephalidae > Galeopterus > Galeopterus variegatus. The sequence goes on along the minus strand of NW_007726145.1, from coordinate 62,465 downwards.
GGAAACCAGAGTAGGGGTGGGAAACTTTTACTTATTTTACACTTCTCTAAATAACACCCAAGGAAGATTGATTTAACCATGCATGACAAAGTTTCCAGAGGGAGGAAGAGGAAAAAGACTGGGACAAGCCATTTGATAAGTTCTAAGTCACTAGAAGCTTTGACTAGAATAGTTTCTTTAGAGTGTTAAGAACAGAAGACAGACTGTGGGTAAAGGAAATCACAGTAATGAATAGATTATTCTTTTGAAAAATTTGGTGATAAGAGAGAGAAACAGGATGGTTGCTAGTAAGAATAACAAAGATGAGATAAATTAGGGGTGACCTTAGGTCCAGTTTTTTATGATTATGATTTTAAAGGGCTTGTAAAACTGACCTTGTTTGTAAGAAAAAAGGAAGAAGTCAGTGGAGAGAGAGAGAGAGAGAAAGATGTCATAAAGGCAAGAGCCTAAAAAGGTTCAGAACAAAGACAAGGTTAGGGAGGGATAATCTGAAGCAATGTAAGGGAGCAGCTGAAATAAGAAGACACTACTTATGGAAAGGCTGTCCCTTGAGAGGAATACTGAGACAACCTGAACTTGGCGAAGGCTGGGGAGGGACAGCTGATGTCTGGGGCAGCAGACTATCAAATAGGATGAGCATAGAAAAGCACTCTTTTGACCTGAACACAAGGCACACCTTTTTAAAGCACATACAAGAAGTTTCATGAGGCAGAAAAATCAAAAGTAAACTCTAAGGGATCAAGAAGAGAAGCACAGAAAAGAAAATCTAGGTACAAGAAACTCAAAAGTATGTCATTGATATTGGAAGTAAAGGAGAAGGGAGAGAAATACATGTGTATATAAGTGATATTTCATTCACAGGAGACAAGATAGGGAGAGGAGAATCAATGGTACACCGGGTTGGATTCTAAAATATATTATTTATTATTATTGTTGTTTATACATTTCAAGGGGAAACATGCACACAAAAGATAACTTTCGACGAAGTTTTCTTCAGGCTTTTAAACATTTTCACACTGTACTGCTTCTACTTTCCCCAAGGCACTCTGAAGTTGACTCCTGTGAAAGCCCCTGGAATCTGGTCCACTGAGGGGCTTTGGCTTCAGGTGCAAGGAACTCTTAACCTCAGAAGGGAGCAAGCTCTGTTTAAGTGAAGTACGCCACATTTTCCCTCCCTTGCACAAAAGGCTAAGAGACGATAAAATCAAATGTTTCCTTTTTACAGAAATAATCTCCCCCTTGGCCTCTCTGGACAAGTTTGCTCAAAACCAGCTGAAAACAGTGTCAAAGCTGCCCTCCCTGGCCTTTGCTTCTTTGACATAGAATTTATCTTCCAATAATGGTTTTTACTTCTTTGACCTGTTTTTTAACAAGGTGCACCTTTTTTTTCCCATTTTCACATGCAGGGGCTTTATTTTCATGATAGACTGACTCTCTTCACTGTGTCACACATGGCATAATCCTTGAGAAAGTCTAATGTGACATGACAGACAGATAGCACAGCCACAAAAAGCCAAAAAGAAAATTTCAAAGTGACCTTTCTTAAAACACAGACTGCAAACATACAACTATTTCTTTAAAACTAAAGCATCTCACAAGGTGGAAGAGGCTGACAGCCTTTGTAAGGTAAAACTAGCCAATTGGAACAAAATGAACCCTGATGAGTCTATATACTTCCTAACAATATATAAAACAAAACCCATTTTATTTAGACACTAAAAATGGTAGATTACAGTCAATAAAATGCATAATTGGGCCAAAAGGATGTGAAGTATATTTAGGTACCATGTGGGCTATATTCCTTCTGTCAAGAATAAACAGACTGGAGGAGGGTGGGTCCACCAAGTCAGTATGGAAAGCAGCTGCCTGTACTACAAAATGAGTAGGGTACCATGAAATTCTAAGAGCCCCCAAACCCTATTTCATTAGGATGACCTCTGAGAGTCTTTTTCGTTTTCTATGGTAAATAAAGGTAATTCTTAACTTTTGTTAGGTCTCACGAAGAGGTCACTGGGGTTAGGAGTGTGCCAACCCACAGGAAGCATAGTCCTTAAATATTACTAAGTGGGAAAGAAACAAGTCATCCATCAGTACAATTGATATTCATTATTTGTAGATTCTATATTTCTGAATTCACCTACTTGCTAAAATTTATTTGTAACTCCAAGATCAATATTCACGAAGCTTTCACAGTTATTCGCAGGCATGTGCATGCACAGAACAGTGAAACATTTGCATCATGCACACACGTTTTCTACTGAGTTTGAACAAGGTGACATTCTGCCTTCTTGTTTCGGCTCTCATACTGTAAACTAGTGTATACAATTCATGATATATTTAGTGCCACAATTTTCACTTTTTTTTCTTTCTTTTTTTTTTTTCTTTTTTTTGGCGATTTCACTGTTTAAATGGCCCCAAGTGTAGTACTGAAGTGCTGTCTAGTGCTTTTAACTTCAAGAAGGCTATGAGATACCTTAAGGAAAAAATACATGTATTAGACAAGCTTCATTAAGGCATGAATATAGTGCTGTTGGCAGTGAGTTCAGTGTTGATGAATTAAAATAAATATTAAATAAGATGTCTTTAAACACAAACACACAAAACAAGGTTATGTGTTGATCTGTTGACAAAACTGTTGTGGCCAAGGGCTCAAAGGAACCTAGCCCTATATGTCCCTTAGAGGCAATGATTCAGTATTCACTAATTCAGCGTTTACAGTAACATCATAGAACAGAACTACCATAAATAATGAAAATTGACTGTAATTTTCTACGCTCTGATCCTGTCCGAGAAACACCATAGGGAAGGGGTGGCTGTAAGAGCAGGAGTCTAGCATCGCTATTTTGCATTGGTCTGGCAAATGAGAATGCTAGTTACAAGGATACATTATGAGAATAATAACAATAAGGAAATATGTAAGAAATAATTGATGAATGAAAAAATGCTGTGGTCAGTACCTGACACATAACATTTGAAATGAAAACAAGAATCTACTTCCCATTTTGTTACCAAGAACTCATGGAAATTAAAAAGCTGAAAAATTGACTGTATAAAGCAAGAAAAAAATAACGACACTGTATTTTGGGAGTTGTAACATAGATAAAAAGTAAAATGTATAAATAAAGCATAAAGAATGGGAGGGAAATGGAAGTATACTCTTACGAGTTATTATGCCATACATAAAATGATATATTATTTGAAGGTAGTCTGTGATAACATCAAATGCATGTTTTAAACACTAAGAAAATTACTAAAAACATCTAAAGTTATAAATAAAGTTATAATAAAAAATTTTTAAAAAGTGGAATCTTTACCAAAAAAAATAATAATCAGGAGAAGAAAAAAAGGAATAAAGAAAAGAGGGAAAAATAGAAGAGCTAATTAAACCAAAATGTGTAGAGTAAAGAAATCATAGAAATAAGAGAAGAAATTAAAGAAATAGAACACAGAAAAACAATAGAGAAAAATCAGTTATACCAAAATCTGGTTCTTGAAAGAAGCAATAAAATTAATAAATCTCTACCTAGACTCAGCAAGAAAAAAGAGAAGAAAGACACAAATTACCAATATCAGGAATAAAGGAAGGGAAATCACAACAGATCCTACAGATATTTAAAAGCAAAATAAGGAACTCATTCCAGGTAACATGGAGTAAATACATGCCACTCTTTCTTTCCAACTGAACATAACTATACACCTGGATAGAATTCACATCATGGACCAGCTATTTGAGGACTCACAAAACTAAATTACAACAGCTTTGAGGGTGCCAGAATTCAAAGTAAAACCAAACCAGTGGTGATTTTACCAATTTTTTTCCTCTCGTATTCCCAACCTCAACTCAATGAAGCCTGAAACCCAGCATCGAATGAGTACTAAGATGCAAACACAGAGACATCCCAAAGAAACCTGGCTCAAGGAGTAGGAAGGAGAACTAGTTAAAGCTCAAAGAAAGTGGAGAAAATGTCCACGATTTTTTCCTCTCTTTTTTCTCTGTTCTCTCCCATCCCAGCTTCCAGGCAATCCTGTAATGACAGTGGCAAATATAATAGCAGCTGGCAACAGGAGACTTCAGAAACCAAAATTGAGAGAAGGAAAACTTCCTCTCCATTCAGTGAGGAGCTATGGATTCAAGAGGGTAAAATAAAACCCATTGCTTTCTTTCTTCTCTTCCTCTCTGTCCTCCCACAGTTTATCTCCAAAAACCATGCAATGATGGATGGTTTCTGGCTGGAAGAATTAAAAATGAAGCACAGGGAACTAGCAAGTACCAAAGAAAAAGAGTGGGATGAGATCAGGAAAGAGAACCGGCACATCCCTGACCTGTACATGCATGGATATTATCCTAATTAGCATAAAAAAAGACCTTGAGAACTGAGCTAATGGATAGACCTCTGCCCACGACCCAGACTAACCATTGGGTGGCACACATGGGAAATATTCAAATAGCATTGAAAATAAATAAATAATTACACAAGCAACCTGGGGGGCAAAGATGTGATGTAGCCCCACAGAATTGTCTTAATTCTACTGAGGTCATAGTCCCTCCCAAAGCAACCCTGGTTTCAATGACCACCTAGAAATTAGAGTCTAGCATTAGGACTGCCTAAAATAGAATGTGTGGGTTCATAGCTGGGGATAGGAATTTACCAGCTCTAGTTTACGAAAAAAAAATTCATGCTCATCATTAAGAAAAAGATTGGAGATTGAATAAATCACCATTTGACAATCACCATAGTAATAATTGTTCCAGTCAAGAATCATCAATGGATGCTAAAACTAGTGAGTAAAAGTTTGTTGAGAAACAGTATATCAGAGAAAAATCACCATTAGACAAAAACCACAGTAATAATTATGAGGGAAGAAGATACAACAATTACAATTCCTTGAAGTTGACAAGACAAGCAAACAGAAAGGAGTTTGTTGGAAGGGAGGGGGGAGAGGGAGGAGGGAGGGAGGTTTTGGTAATGGACCACAATAATCAACCACATTGTATATTGACAAAATAAAATAAAACTAAAAATAAAAAAAGAAAGTTGAACAGACATTAGAATTTCAGCCCGTAGAAGGCAGGTTGTACCTTGCAAGCTGAACCTAAGCAGGCCAATTGCCTGCTAAAACAAACCAAAAAAAAAAAAATCAACATTCTTTATAATATTTAAACAAGACACAGAGTCTCTTAACCTAATATTCAAAATTTCCAGTATACAATCCAAAATATTTGGGATGTGAATAGCTACAAAAATCTCAACTGCATGGGAAAATACAATCAACATATAGCAATAGTAAGATTATACAAATGCTGGGACTGACAGATTTTAAAGCAGCAATTTAAAATGCCCAAATGAGTAACTGAAAACACTCTTGAAAGAACTATTAAAACAGAAAATAATCAGCAAAGAACTCGATCATACACAGAAAAAAACAAATAGAAATTTTAAAACTGAAAACTGTAATAACTGAAATAAAAAACTCACTGGGTGGACTCAATAGCAGAATAGGGATAACAGAAGAGTTGGTGAACCTGAAGACAGATCACTAGAATTTATCTAATGTGAACAACAGAGGAAAAAAGTTGCGAAAAATGAACAGAGCCTAGAGAACTGTGAGAAAACAAACAAAAAGTAGAAATTCGTGTCATCAGAGTTCCAGAAAGAGAGAAAAAAGAATGTGGTGCTAAAAAATATTTGAAGTGATAATGACACAAGACTACCCAAGTTTGATGAAACTATTAGTTTTCTATTGCTGCTGTACCAAATTACCACAAACTTAGCAGCTTATAACAACACAAATTTAATATCTCACTGTTGTGTAGGACAGAAATCAGGTACAGCGTGTCTCAACTGGTTCCACTGTTGACAAATGTGGACCTTTTTGCAACGTCAAAATGAAGTTATCAGCCATCCTGGTTTCTTATCTGGAGTTCTGGGCTAGAATTCACTTCCTAGCTCATCCAGGTTGTCGGTAGAATTCATTTCACATATGAGTAGGACTGAGGTCACCGTTTTCTTGCTGGCTGTCAGCCAGGGGTTGTTCTCAGTGTCTAGAGGTTGACTGCACTTCCTGCTTTCTGGCTCCTATCAAAGCTAGCAATGCAGATGCAGATCAAGTTACACTCATGCTTCAAATCTTTCTAACTCCTCTCCTTCTGCCACATCTCAATGACACATTTCTGCCATACCTCTCTAACTTTTCTGCCTTCCTCTTTCACTTTTAAGGACTCACAAAATTACATTCAACCTATCTGACCTATCTTAAATAAGCTGATTAGTAGCCCTACTTCCATGTGTAAAGTTCCTTTTGGCAAATAACAAAATATGTACACAGGTTCTGGGTATAAGGCTATGGGCATCTTTGGGGAACTATTATTCAGCCTTCCACATAAACCTACATATTCAAGGAGCAGAGCACATCCCAAACAGGAGAAACCTAAAGAAATATATACCCATTTACATCATAATCAAACTCTTGAAAACTAAAGACAGAAAAAATCTTGAAAGTAGGCAGAGAAATGACACATCTATAAAGTAATAACAATTCATGTAGATGACGATTTCTTATTAGAAATCAAGAGACAAGAAGTGGCACCGCAATATTCAAGTGTTAAAAGCAAGGAAGTGTCAACCTAGACATTCAGAAATTAAAGGAAATTACCATTCAGAAATTAAAGGAAAATCAAGATATTCTTAGATGGAAGAAAACTATGATAATTTATTACCAGCAGGCAAGCACTAAAAGAATTGCTAAAGGAAGTTTCGGAGGGGGAAATTTTTTATTGAAATGTATTGATTATACATATTTGTGAGATACTGAGTTGAATATCAATACATGTATACAATGCATGATGATCAAATCAGGGTAACTAGTATATTCATCATTATAAAACTTAATCATGTCTTTGTGAACGAGGACATTTGATTTCTTCTCTTCTAGCTATCTGATAACATGCAGTAAATTATTGTTAATTATAGATGCTTAGCTCAACCGTACATCCATAGAACTTATTTTTCCTGTCTAGCTGTTATGTGTTCATTAAACAGCTTCTCACTGTCCTCCCCCCACCGCCCGCCTATCCTGCCTTTAGTAACTCCAGTTCTGCTCTCTCCTTCTCAGAGTTCAACTTATTATTGTTGTTGTTGTTTCTTTCTGTTTTTTCACTAAAAGAAGTTATTAAGGCACAGGGAAAAATTATCAAAAGGAAAGTTGGAAAATAAATAAAGGAGAGCAATAGAAATGGTAAATAACTAGTTTTACCATTAAGTTACTATTTTTTACCAGTAAGATAATATTCTTCTCATTTTCAAGTTCTTTAAACATGTTTGATAGTTCAACCAAAAATGTAATACAGCCTGACTGGATTTTCAATGTATATGGTGTTATATATAAAAAACACCTGTAGAAGGGGAAGGGAAAAGGGACCTATATGGTGATTTCTATATTCCAATTGAAGTGGTAAAATACTAATATTAAATAGAATGTTAAGTATGAATTTTTGTAATCCCTAAATAAACCACTAAAATTATAGGAAGACATATAGTCAAAATTACAATAGATAAATTAAAATGGATCACTAAAAATTTTACAAATAACCCAAAAGAGGGAAGACAAGGTGAAACAGCAGAATAAGAGACAGAGGGAATAAAGAGAAAACAAATAATTAAATAGTAGACTTAAATGCAAGCATATCAAAAATTATCAATTATATTATCAAATGTAAATGATTTGAAATACACCAAAGACAAATTGTCTGAAAGGATGAAAAAGACATGACTCAACTACATGCTATCTATAAGAAACTTACATCAAATATAATGATATAGGTATGTTAAAAGGAAAAAGGTACTATACAAACATAAATCAAAAGTAACCTGAAGTGGTTATATTAATATAAAATTATACTTCAGACAAAATAATTAGAGGATAAAAACAGACATTACATATGATAAATTTGTAAATTCACCAAGAAGACATAAAAATCCAAAATACATAAGCTCTTAACTACATTCAAAATACATGAAGCAAAAACAGACAGAATCAAAAAAAGAAATAGACAAATCCACAATTTTAACTGAAGATTTAACACCTCTCTTATTGATAGAAGTGGTAAACATAAAATCAGCAAAACTAGAAAAGACCTGAATAATACAATCAAACAACTGAATCTAAGTGACATTTATACAACAGTCCATCCAACAACAACAGAATAAACATTTATTTAAAGGGCACATGAAACTTTTACCAAGATAGACCATATTCTAGGTCACAAAAAATTTCAACAAATTTAAAAGAGTTGGAATCACATAAAGTATGTTCTTCGACCATGGTACAATTAAAGTAGAAAGTAATGACAGAAATATAAGATTTAAATCTCCAATCAGTTCAAAATTAAAAACCACACTGTTAAATAATACATGAATGAAAGGAAATCCCAAGAGAAATATAAAAATATTTAGACAATATAAATAAAAACACAACATATCAAAATACAGCTAAAGCAGTACTTAGAAGAAAATTTATATCATTAACTGCTTTTATTAGAAAAGAAAAAAGATCACAAATAAATAATCTAAACTTCCACCCCCCCAAAAAATAATCTAGAAAAGTAAGAGCAAAATCAATCCAACACAAGAGCAAGAAAGGAAATAATCAAGATAAAAGCTAAAATCATTAAAATCAAACTGGAAAATAGAAAAATTCTATTAACCCAAAGCTGTTTCTTTGAAAAGATCAATAAAATTGATAAACCTCTAGCAAGACTGATAAAGAAAGGAAGGAGAAGACACAAATGACCAATATCAGGAATGAAAAATGGATTACCACTACAGAATGCATAGGTATTAAAAGACAGTAAGGAAATATTATGAATAACTCTATGCACATAAATTTAACAACTTAGATCAAAAGGACCAACTCCAATAAAACCACAAATTACCAAAACTCACCCATGATAAAATGAAAAACTTGAAGAGTCCTGTAACTATTAAGGAAATAGAATTTGTAGTTTTTAAAAAGAAGAAAAGAAAAGAAAAATCTTTAAGTCCAAATCGTTTCTCCAGTGAATTTTAACAAGCACTTCAGGGAGAAATAACACCAGTACTACATAGTATCTTTCAGGAAACAGAGTTAGAGGAAATACTTCCCAATTTATTTTATAAGGCCTGCATTTCCTTGATACAAAAAACCAGACAAAACCAATACAAAAAAAAAGAATACTAAAGACCAATATCCTTTGTGAACATAGACACAAAAATCTTCAACAAAATATTAGCAAATTGAATCCAGCATTACTTAAAAAGCATAATACATTACAACCAAGTGGGTTTTAATCCCAGGAATGCAAAGTTGGATCAATATTTTAAAAATCAACCAATGTAATCAAACATACTTGACAAAATACAATATCCAGTGATGGTAAAAAAACTTTCTGCATACTAGAAATGTAAGAGACCTTCCTCAACTTGATAAAGAGCATTTATAAAAAACCTACAGCTAACATCATACTTAATAGGGAAAGACTGAAAGCTTTTTCCCTAAGTTTGAGAACACTGAAAACTACAAAATATCACTAAGATAAATTAAAGAAAACCTCAATAAATGGAAATATATACCATGTTCATGAGTGGATGGCACAATTTTGTTAAGATATAAATTCTACTGAAATTGATCTGTAGATTCAATACAATCACAATGAAAGTCCCAGCAGGTTTTTGTTTTGTTTCGTTTCTATAAAAATAACAAGCCGATCATAAAATTTTTATGGAAATACAAAGGAATTAGGATGGTCAAAGCAATTTTGAAGAAGAAAAACAAAATTAAAAGAACAAAATTTGAACTACTTGATTTCAAACCTTACTATAAAACTGCAATAATTAAGAAAGCCTAGAATAGGTGAAAAGACAGAAAAGTAGAATATAACAGAATGTAGAGTCCACAATTAGTCTCACACATATATAATTAATTAATTTACCGCAAAGTATCAAGGTAATTCATTAAAGAAAGGATATTCTTTTAAATGAATTACACTGCAAAAATTTGATATCTAGGGGCCGGCCCGGTGGCGCACTGGATAGTGCGCCACTTGGGAAGCGCGGCGGCACTCCCGCCCAAGGGTTCGGATCCCACATACAGACCGGTTCCCGCTCACTGGTTGAGCGAGGCACGGGAGCAACACCGAGGGTTGCAATCCCGTTGCCGGTCCCTGGTCCGGTACGGGGGCAACACTGAGGGTTGCGATCCGTTGCCGGACATGGAAAAAGACAAAAAAAAAAAAAAAAAAAATTTGATATCTACATACAGAAATTACTCTTGATTCTTACCTGGCACCATATAAAAAATTTACTTGACATGTATCATGAACCTATGTGTAAAACCTAAAACTATACAACTCTTAAAAGAAACCATAGGAGAACATCTTTGAGACTTAGAATTAGGCAAAGATGTCTTGAATAAAATACAAAAAGCATAAATCATAAAATAAAAGGTGATATACTGGACTTTATAGAAATTTTAAATATTCACTCTTCAATAGCCACTAAGAAAGTGAAAAGGGGACCCAGCTGCCGCCAAGGGTGCCAGCATGAAAGGCAGCCATGCAGGACCCTGGTAAGCAGGCCCTGCCCCCAAGAGCCTGACCCAGCCACTACCAAGGATGCCAGTGTGACAGGCAGCTATGTGGGACACTGGTAAGCAGGCCTCACCCCTGAGAGCCCAAACCAGATGCCACCAAGGGCACTAGGGTGACAGGCAGCTGCACCATCATCAACACTCCCTGTCACTGCCACAAACACCACTGCTGAATGAATGGGCTGTGACAGCTACCACCACAGTAACTGCTGCCAAATGGGTGGCTTGCTGCCACACCAGCAGCAACCATTACCTCATAGGTGACCCACTGACCACTCATTGGCATAGACAGAAGGAAAGTTACCAGTGGAGCCCAGGGGAAGAGGAAAGAATAAAGAGAAAACCCACCCAGAGCCATCCATTCAAATCAAGGAGCACTAATATACCCCAGTGCACCCATCAGGGTCAGAGGGACCTAGCCAGGGTGCCAGCAGGTGGGAAGACTCTAAGGCCTTACCCCCCAAAATTGGAGAGTTTGCCCACATCCTGACAAAGCAACATAGTGTCACCAACGTCAATAAGGAAATACTAAGTGCCCAGGGACTAGGACACAGAGGCATTCTCATGCAACTCCAACACTGAATTCAGCCAAAGTACTTATGTGGAGACTACATTACTGCATCTACCTGGAATGAACAATAAAATACCCCATTCAACCATCATTATAAAACACATCTACAAGAGGAACTCCCTCTCAGTAAACCCCACTCCAGAGTATTAGAAAAAGCCACTGCTCTACCAGATGACTAAACACCAACACAGAGATACTAGAAATATGAAAAAAAGGAAGATATAGCATCACCCAAGGAATATAATAACTCTCAAATATCAGATGCTATAGAACAAGAAATCCTCGAAATGACTGGAAAGGATTTTTGAGCAACAATCCTAAAGAAACTCAATGAGATAAAAGAAGACTCTGTTAGATGACAAAATGAAATAACAAAAAGTATCCAGGACCTGAAGAAGGAAATGTACAAAGAAATTAATGCCCTAAAAAAGAATGTAGCAGAGCTTGTGGAACTGAAGGATTCATTCAATGAATTTAAAAAAGAGACAGAGAGAGTTTAAAATGCAAGCTACAACAAGAAGAAGAGAGAATTTCCATCCTTGAAAATGGCCTTTTTGAAATATCCCAGGCAGACAAAAAAAAAAAAAGGAAAAAGAACTTTTAAAAAATGAAGAAAATCTAGGAGAGATAGGAGACAACTTATGCACAAATATCAGAATCATGGGTGTTCCAGAAGAGAAGGGAAAAGAAAATGGCATTGAAAACATATTCAACAAAATAATAGCAGAAAACATCCCAGGTATAGGGAGAGATATGGACCTTCAGATCCAGGAGGCTCAGTTTCCCAAAAATATTCACCCCAAAAAGGTCCTCTCCAAGACATGTTATAGTCAAATTGGCAAAACTCAAAGACAAAGAGATAATCTTAAAAGCAGCAAGAGGAAAGCATCAAGTCACCTACAAGGGAAAGCCTATCAGCCTAACAGCAGACTTTTCATCAGAAACCCTAAAGGCTAAAAGAGAATGGGATGATATATTCAAAATACTAAAAGACAAAAACTGCCAGCAAAAATACTATACCCAGCAAGGCTATCATTCAAAAGTGAAGGAGAAATAGTATATTTCCCAGACAGACAAAAACTGTGGGAGTTCACCACCACATGAACAGCCCTATAAGAAATCCTCAAAGGAATACTGTACTTGGTATCTGAAAAACAATCACCACTACCATGAATTCACAAGAAAAAACAAAACCCACCAGTTGAACAAAAATGCAAACAATAAAGAGAAAGGAACTTTATCTCATGACTTCAAGAAAACAACAAACATGGAAGACAAACAATAACATGGAAAGAAAGGAACAAAAGATATTTAAAACACCCAAACAAGAATCAATAAAATGCCAGAAGTAAATCAACACCTTTCAGTAATAACTCTTAATGTAAAAGTGTTAAATTCACCACTCAAAAAACACAGACTGACTGATTGGATTAAAAAGATAGACCCAGCAATATGCTGTCTTCAAGAGACTCACCTCTCCTGTAAAGACACACACACTAGGAGTGAAAGGACATAAAAAGGAATTCCAAGCAAATAGAAAGCAAAAAATGAACAGGAATAGCTATTCTTATATTGGAAAAAACATACTTTAAACCAAAAACCATAAAAAGAGACAAAGAAGGCCACTATATAATGATAAAGGGATCTATCCAGCAAGAAGACATGACAATCATAAATATACATACACCCAACATCAGAGCAGCCAGATATATAAAGCAACCCTAATAGACGTAAAGAAAGAGATAGACCCAAGTACCATAACAATTGGGGAACTGAACACCCCTCTCTCAACATTGGACAGATTATTGAGGCAAAAAATCAACAGAAAAACACACAGTATAAACCACACTTTAGACCAATTGGACTTAGCAGACGTCTATAGAACATTTCAACCAACAACCACAGAATATACATTCTTCTCATGAGCACATGAAACATTCTCCAGGATAGAACACATGTTAGGTCACAAATCAAGTCTCAACAAATTTTAAAAAACTGAAATTATTTCATGTATTTTTTCAGACAACAAGGGATTAAAACTAGAAATCAATAAGAAATAAAACTCTCCAAACTATATAAATACATGGAATTAAATAACATGCTCATGAATGACATATGGATCCAAGAAGAAACACACAGGAAATCAAAAAATTTTATGAAACTAATGAAAACAATGACACATCATACCAAAACCTATGGGACACTGCAAAAGCAGTACTGAGAGGGAAGTTTATTGCAATACTTACATCAGAAGAATAGAACAATTGCAAATAAACAACCTACCAGTGCACCACAAAGAACTAAAAAAACAAGAACAATCCAACCCCAAAGTTAGTAAACAGAAAGAAATAATTAAGAACAGAGCAGAACTGAATGAAATGGAAACCCAAAAGGATGTTACAAAAGATCAATGAAACAAAAAGTTGGCTTTTTGAGAAGGTAAACAAAACAGACAAGCCATTAGCTAAGCTAACTCTGAAAAGAAGAGAGAAGAAACATATAACAAAAATTAGAAATGAAAAAGGAGACATTGCAACTGGTACCAAAGAAATACAAAGAATCACTAGAGAATATAATAAATAACTATAGTCCCAAAAATCTGAAAACCTGGAGGAAATGGACAAATTTCTGGGCACATGCAAACTAACATGACTGAACCAAGAAGATATAAAAAACCTGAATAGACCAATAACAAGCAAAGTGACTGAAGATGTAATTAGTATGCTCCCAGAAAAGAAAAGCCTGGGACCTGATGGTTTTACTGACAAATTCTACCAAAACTTTAAAGAAGAATTAATACCAATTCTCTTCAAACTATTCCAAAAAATTGAAACAGAGGTCATTCTCCCAAACACATCCTATGAGGCAAACATCACCCTGATACCAAAACCAGAAAAAGATACAGCAAAACAAGAAAAGTACAGGCCAATATCTTTGATAAATATAGATGCAAAAATCCTCAATAAAATATTAGCAAATATAATACAGCAACCCATCCAAAAATTATACACTACAATCAAGTGGGATTCATCCCAGGGATGCAAGGATGGTTTAACATATGCAAGTCAATAAATGTGATACACCACATCAACAAAATCAAAGACAAAAACCATATGATCATCTCAATAGATGCTGTAAAAGCATTTGACAAAATTCAACATTCCTTCATGATAAAGACTCTCAGCAAATTAGTTATAGAAGGAATGTATCTCAGCACAATTAAAGCCATATACAACTAACCCATTGTAAATATCATCCTGAATGGGGAAAAGTTGAAAGCTTTTCTCTTAAGAACAGGCACAAGACAAGGATGCCCTCTCTGACCACTCCTATTTAACATAGTATTGGAAATACTAGCCAGAGCAATCAGGGAAGAGAAAGAAATAAAGGGCACACAGATAGGAAAAGACAAAGTCAAATTGTCCCTATTTGCAGATGACATGATCCTATATAGAGAGCAGCCTAAAGACTCTACAAAATTATGTTAAGTGAAATAAGCTAAAGAAATAGAAATACCCAATGTTCTCACTTATAACTGGCTGATAGGAAGGAAGGGAGGGAGGGAGGGATGGAGGAAGGGGGAACAGGAAAGAGGGTAGAAGGAAGGAATGAAGGAAAGAAAGAAAAAAAAGACCACAACAGTAAGTTGAACTTTCAGAAGGAGAGAACAAACCTAAGGATGCTAGAGATGGCAAGGGGGGAGAGAGGGGCTTTGGGAAGTGATAGGTCAGGCAAAGGGCATTAAGAAATATCACAATTTGTAAGAATGAACACACTAATAATAAAAATTTATTTTTAAAAAGCCACAAAAAACTCTTAAAGTTATAAACAATTTCAGCAAAGTTGCAGGATATAAAATCAACATGCAAAAATCAGTAGCATTTTTATACTGCAACAATGAACTAGCAGGAAAAGAAATCAACAAAGCAAGCCCATTTACAATATTCACAAAAAAAATAAAATACCTAGGAATAAATTTAACCAAGGATGTGAAAGATCACTACTACGAGAACTACAAATCACAGTTGAAGGAAATTAAAGAGGACACAAGAAGATGGAAAGATGTTCCATGATCTTGGATTAAAAGTATTAACATCATGAAAATTTCCATATTACCCAAAGATCTACCGATTCAACACAATCCCCATGAACATACCAATGACATTCTTCACATAAATGGAAAAAACAATGCTAACATTCATATAAACAACAAAAAACCCAAATAGCCAAAGCAATCCTGAGCAAAAAAATAAAACCAGAGGCATAACACTACCTGACTTCAAACTATGCTACAAAGCTACAGTAACCAAAACAGCATGGTACTGGCATAAAATCAGACACTTGAAATAATGGATGAGAATAGACAACCCAGAAATCAACCCACACACTTACAGCCAACTGATCTTTGACAAAGGCAACAAAACATACATTGGGAAAAGACTGCCTCCTCAATAAAGTGTGCTGGGAAAACTGGACATCCATAAGTAGAAGAATGAAAGTAGACCCATATACCAAAATAAACTCAAAATGGGTTAAATTATTAAATATACATCCTGAAATCATAAAACTCCTAAAAGAAAACATAGGCAAAACATTTCAGGAAGTCAGACTGGGCATAGATTTTATGAATACAACCCCAAAAGCACAGGCACCAAAAGGAAAAATAAACAAATGGGATTATATCAAACTAAAAAGCTTCTGCACAGCAAAAGGAACAACTAACAGAGCAAAAATCAGCCAACAGAGTGGGAGAAAATATTTGCAAAGTACGCATCTGACAAAGGATTAATATTCAGAGTATACAAGGAACTCAAACAACTTAACAGTAAAAAAACAAATAACAGAGCAAAAATCAGCCAACAGAGTGGGAGAAAATATTTGCAAAGTACGCATCTGACAAAGGATTAATATTCAGAGTATACAAGGAACTCAAACAACTTAACAGTAAAAAAACAAATAACCCAATTAAAAAATGGGCAAAAGAGCTGAATAGGCATTTCTCAAAGGAAGATATACAAATGGCCAACAGGCATGTGAAAAAATGCTCAACATCTCTCAGCAACCAGGAAATGTAAATCAAAACAACACTGAGATATAATCTCACTCCAGGTAGACTGGCTATCATCAAAAAGACAGAGAATAACAAATGTTGGTGAGGATGTGGTGAAAGGGGAACCCTCCTACAATGTGGGTAGAACCATAAAATGGTGCAGCCACCATGAAAAATGGTATAGGGTTTCCTCAAACAACTAGAGGTAGAATTGCCATATGACCCAGCATACATACCCAAATGAATGGAAATCATCATGCTGAAGGGGCACCTCTACTCCCATGTTTATTGTAGCTCTATTTACAATAGCCAAGAGTTGGAGTCAACCGAAATACCCATCACCAGATGAGTTGATAAGGAAAATGTGGTATATTTATACGATGGAATAGTACTCTGCCATAAAAAAGAATGAAATACTGCCATTCTTAGCAACACAGATGAACTTAGAGAAAATTATGTTAAAAGAAATAAGCCAGGCACAGAATGAGAAATACCACATGTCCTCATTTATATGTAGGAGCTAATAAAAAAAATAAATAAATAAACATATAAATAAGAAAAAAGATACAACAATCACAACAATACATTAAACTTTTCAAGAGAAGATAACAGAACTGAGGTTGCCTAGAATGGGAAAGGGGGAGAGGGAGGGGGAAAGGGAAGAATTGGTAAAGGGGCATGAAAATCTATTATATGGTATAATGATAAATATGTTAATTATCCCAATTCGAAAATCACATATTGCACGCTGGTATTGATATTCAATATTGTACTCCACAGATATGTACAACCAACCATGTCCCAATTTAAAAAATAATAAGAATAAGTTTTTAAAAAAGAAAAGGAAAAGGCATTTCACCGATGAAAAACATATTTGGAAAACATGTATCTGGCAAAGGACTTGTATGCAAAATTTATAAATAACTTATAATCCAATTAGAAGAACAAAACCCAATAAGAAAATGGACAAAAAATTTGAATAAACACATCTTCAAGGAATATAAAAATGGCAAAAGAAGCACATGAAAAGATGCTTGTTACCACTAGTTATTAGAGGAGTACAAATTAAAATCACTGTGACATACCACTACAAACCCACTGGAAAGCCTAAAATGAAAAAGACTGATAATACCAGGTGCTGGTTAAGGTGTAGAGCAACTGGATCTCTCAAGTTGTTGGTGTTGGTATATAATCAAACTACTTTTGGAAATAAATTGATAGTTTCTTATAATGTTAAACATACACTCATCCCTTGATTTAGTCATTCCACTTCCAGTTACATAACCAAGAGAAATGAAAGTCTGTATGCATACCAAAAATTGTCCACAAATATTTATAACAGCATTAGTCATTAGCCAAAAAGTGGAAACAACTCAAGTGTCCATCAACTGGTAAATAGATAAACAAATTATAGTTATATTCATACAATGGAATACTATTCAGTAATAAAAGGAATTAACCACTGACACATATAACAATATAGACTAAAGAAACCATACACAAGACTATATACTGTATGGTTTTACTTATACATAATTCTAGAAAGAATTATCAGAAATTTATAGTGACAGAAAGCAGTGGCCCATGGTGAAAGTAAGGAATTTACTTGCAAAGTGGCAGGATGGAACTTTTGGAGTTGATAGAAATTGTCTACATTTTGATCGTGGAGGTAGTTATATAACTCTATACATTTTCAAAACTTATCAAATTGTACACTTAATATTGGTAAATTTTACTATTGTAAATTATACTGCAATAAAGCTAATTAATTAAAATTGATGCAATTCGACTTAACTAATTCTTTATATACTCTAGCCACAGTAAAAGGTACAACCTTTTAGGAAGTCATAACATTTTAAGGATATACCTAGGGAAATGAGCGTGATTATTTCAGCTTCTTGGAGCTTCTACTGGGCGGTTGAGGTACTGTGTTGTATTGTCTAATTTGCTTTTTTTAACTTTATTTCTGGATCATCATCCCTGAATATCAGAGGTAAAATAATCAACTGGCCACCACTTCCTAGTTTGAGACTTAAACTATATGCCTTCCATGTCAAGATTTATTTTTTAAAAATACACTGATTTAAATAAAAAGTTATAAAAAAACAAAAAATACACTCATTTGATATCTGCAATAACATTTAAAGTTGCCTTTGTTGTACAAATTTCATGATAAAGTTCATATTAAGAAGACTGGTCACATGAGTAATTTCAGGGGAAAGTTTTTGGCTTTATGGTCTTTTGCTTTCTTCTATAACTTATTCTGAATGACTGATAGTGTTTCACTCCTTGGATAGAGGTAGAGGGGCCCACAGCCTATATTTTGGGGCAAGTTAGGAGCCTCCTCTTATATTAAGGATCCCAAGAAAGCTTGTCCTTAAATCACAACCTTGCAGTTATGCTTGTCCCATAGACACTCGGGTGTATCTCTAAAATTTAATATCAAATTTAGACTCCAAAAGATCACATACCCTAGAAAATTATCCACTTTTCCAGGAACACAGAAATCCTGGAACAAACCCCACATTCATGGTACTATTTTTAGTTTCCCTGAAGCCAACCCTGCATGACATATGGGGAAAGGACATTGGTAACTGAAGAACAGAGTGACCTTTTGAATCTTCTCACTCAACCATGTGAAAGGCTGAGAGGCAGTTATGTATAGTTGGAAAATCATGAGCTTGGAAAAAAACAATTCAACCACTTACTAACTGGGCAACATTGGCTGAATAACTTAACCTTGCTAAGCCTCAGTCTCATCATCTGTAAAATGGAATTATATATATATATATATATATATATCTTGCAGAGCTACTGTGACTATTAAAATTAGTGTGTGTGTGTTTGTGTGTGTGTGTATGTGTGTGTGTGTGTGATGTCTACCATATTACCGATGTACAAAACATGATAACTATTATGATTATGGCTGGCATACTTGAGAATGCCATTTGCAAGACTATGTGGGGATAAAGGATTCACCTTTCTCTATTTTCAAATATAAAATTCATATTGTAAATAAAAGTTAACTTTGGATGCAAGGGTCTAATCAAGTTCAATTCTTTACTCTTTTGCTATTTTCAAACTTCAAAACTTCCCATTCTGTTTGATGTTCAAAATTAAATGTCATGAAAGAGACCCTGGTATACCCAGGTTGGTCATCACCTCAAAAACAAAACTGTAGCCATGAGATGTGGAATTCATTTTTGCAAGATGAAATAAAAATTCAAACAAAATGACATTCTTCTTTGAGCTGAATCTTTGGAAATTGATCTGCTTAGGCACTCCTAGTTTTCCTCTGGTGTCTCTCATAAATGCCTGCCAAGTTCCCATTCAAAAGTAAATATGGTAGACAACAGAGTTCTAGAAAACAAAAATAAGTTGAATAAAGGAGCAACAACAAAACACTCTCATTCATTTGAAAGAATTCCCAGCAATGACTCAGGGAAGAAGGGAGGGACAAGGCAACAATAGAGGGAGTGGATGTTATCATCAATAGAATTTTGAAAATATAACTTTTCCTCTAAAATATAATCTCCCAAACTTGCTGCTATATTCTCAGAAGCAGATAATAAAAAAGAATGCCAAGCAGACTCTTATCTTATTACTGAATCCATATGCAAAGCAGCTACTGGATACACTGCAGAAGAATGCATTCTTCATTTATCACAATTTCAGGCTCATTCTGTGATTTCTCTCTCAATGGGTGACCACAGTAAGCCTGAAGGTACAGTTCACTCTTTTGAAAGAACTGTTAGAGTCAATCCTAAAAGCCTGCCTCAGAGCTACCATTTTAAAACTCTAGGTTTTCCTTAATCCTCCAAGCAGCTGCAACCCATACTTTTTACTGCTTGTAGAAAGAAGAAGAAAGAAAAAAAACAATAACTCAATAAAGTCTCAAAGGAAGCTAAGTCAGTGGTCTCAGCTGGGATCCGGAGTGGTGGATTAAGTCTTTGTTTCCCTTGAGGAGCTCGGGATCCACTTATGAGAGATTCATAATGTGGTCAGACCTGACTGGGCAGGGCTTGAATTATGCATTCTGTAGAGGGTTGAAGCAGGTCAGAGAGATGACAGAGGCATGGCTTTGTCACAGGCTGAAATGAAAAGTAATAGAAGAGGAAAATACTGAGCATACCACCATCCTTATTCCAACTCCTTCTGTGAAACGTGGAACTCACTAGTGTTGTAGCCTGTCAACAGGGAGGTCTTTTCTCTGTTTCTATCTCTGTCAGGCTCACCCCAAACATAGACTGAGGAGGCTGAATAGGAAAATAGAAAGTTAAAGTTATTTTTTTAAAACTTACTGACTTCACTAATATAGAAAGCAGAGGTGTACATAGCTAGCTACCTTTCAGTCTAAGCTGCTACCAACTCAAAGTCTGTCACAAAGTGACCCAGAGGAAAAGACAAGATAGATGAGCTGAGAGAATCCCTCAGCCCCCTACTCTCATAAGCAGGCAGTGATTACTAAGGGCAATTTCATAATCAGTGCAGGAATTCTTTCCTTTGCACATGACCTTTAAAACTACCTCGTAAGCTATTTGCACTGCCTACCCTAGAAGTTTCAATAGACTAAGATGAACATTAACCTTAATGGCTAAATTACCTAGTGTCACTCTAAAGGCCTTTCCTCTTGAGAGGCCTATGCAGCAGCCAAACACTCACTCCTTTAAAAATTAACAGAGAGGCTCCATTGAGATATAAACTGCAGAGTTTTCCAAATTTGGGCACTTTAAAAGTCAACATGTTACCTTTGGAAATGGACATTCTTTAAAAAATAAAATCAATAATCTGGCCAAATAATTTGAAGAAATTTTATTTAAGCTTTCTGAAAAGAGACTGGATACTCAAATATTAGACTGGAACCTGAAGAAAGTTTTCAGCTTAGTACTGAAAAGACTAATGAGCATAAATTTGCCTATTCCAGAAAAGGAGAAACAAAAGCGCTGCATGAATAAAGGAAACCGTCTTAGTGTTTCTAGCCATTCATTCATTTAAGGAGTACTTACTCTCTGCCAGGCACTATGCTAGATCTTGGGGATGTGACAATGAGCAAAATCAGATGTATTTACCCTCCACCATTGTACTCACAGTCTAGTGGAGGAAGCAGACCTTAATCAAGGAATCATAAATACAGAAAAAATTGTGATGGTTCCAATGAGTGAGAGGTTTGGGATGCGATGCTTACTTAAACACTCTGGTAGGTTTGGAGAAAATAACTGCCCAGAAACAGCCATCTTCTACAAAGAGAGAGGACACTGTTACCTCCCTGTCCCATGGAACAAAACACTGATGCCCAGTCCTAGAAACACTCTCTTAGCATCTAGTAAATCAAGTATCCTGAAATAACTAGTAGTCCTATGGGTGATGGAGTCATGGTCTCTGTTTGGTCTCAGAACCTTAATTAGCATTTTTCATATTAATTCCTTCATTCAGACTACAAGCATTTATTGAAGTTTTATTATGTGCCAGAAACTGTGCTAGACCCTTGGTACAAAGATAAATATGGCAAAGACCCTACCATCAAGGTACTCGTGGTCTACTGGAAAAGGCAGACACAAATAATTGCAATACAGCACAATAATTGCTTTACTAGAGAGAAGTCCAAAATGCTATGAAAATTCAAGAGAAAAAAAAAGCTGCTTTTCTCATAATTTCTAGGGCCTAATCCATCAGCAAAATCCTTACTACACAGGACTAACAGGAAAACACTGGCAGATCATTTGTCGTGTCGCTTGGCATTCCAGCAGCAGTCAGAGGCTCCTGCCCAACAAATGTGGGCAGGCAGTTGAAAAAGAAGCAGTGGCATTAACAAACATAGCACGCCATTCTAAACTCAGCATACAAGTGAGTTTACTGCCCAGCAACTCGTTCTTGACACCTCACTGCAGAGAGAGAAACAAGCCCCCCCCCCCGCCACCCCACCCTACTGCTAGACAATTGCTAAAGATGGATTTGTGTCTTAGAAGCAATTTCTCTAACACATCTGTCTCAAGTACACTTACCTGCCACCCAGGGCCCTTCACAGCCTTTTCCATTTTTTCCCCTTTTGAAATAGTTGGAAACATAATTTACGTCAAGCAGCTGATGAGAGCTACCTCAGTCTACCCTTCATCAAAACACCTTATCTAAGAAGATGGAAGTATGAAGGAGAAAGCATTTTTAGAAAATAAAATAAATACTGCATAAAATATATATACCATAACTCTCATTTTCAATCATCAATTACAGGGGAAGAAAGAAATTTTAACAATCAGCTATTGAATTGACTATATTCCCTGTTGCAGTAAGCAAGCAGTTCTAATAAAATGGCACTTGGTCCTTTAACTCTTTCAGGTCATATCTGCAGCAATATGTTAAAGCTCCAAACTGCCCTAGAATCCTGAAGGAATAAAGAAAATAGCAAGGGTCTTTTAAAAGGATCTCAAGCCTCAAGTCCATGCGGCTGAATGTCAAAGGGCCAAGTGTTTCTAATTCTAAAGCTGCTCCCAATAGAAAAATAATAATTTGAAAAAATTGACATTAATGTTTTCAGTCCAGTTTCCAAAGAGAGTACACACTGGGAGAATTCAGTGACAATGCACACTTTTTCTATCAGCATGCAATGTATGTTCAGATTTACGTGAATTAATATGTCATCATATATGACCATTATATGCCACACCTCTGCAATTCACATAAACAGTCCAGGTGTCCTTCACATATATTATTCTCAAAGATGTAGTGACTCCACATTCTTTTTTTTTTTTTTTTTAAAAGATGACCGGTAAGGGGATCTTAACCCTTGGCTTGGTGTTGTCAGCACCACGCTCAGCCAGTGAGCAACCGGCCATCCCTATATAGGGATCCGAACCCGTGGCCTTGGTGTTATCAGCACCACACTCTCCCGAGTGAGCCACGGGCTGGCACCCGTGACTCCACATTCTGAACCACATCCAGTACTGATTGAGGTCTCCTTAATCACCATCCATTTTTTTTGTCTACTCCATTTGCAGGATTAAATAGACCTATTTCAGCATGGTAAAAAGAACCAAAATAACCCATTACTGCTTTTGCAAAGGTCACTCTCTTGCTTTGAGCTAGGGTTATTTTTAATCACAGGTTATATATCTTAAAGGCAAGTACTTTATTGAAATCTCCAGTTCATTTTTAAAAGTCTCTGGATATATTGAATAAATTACAGCTTAGAAGTAAAATGTAGTGATAGGCTCTCTACCTCCCTACATGCAAGGCCCTATGGAGACGGTTTCCAACTGTCCCCACCTCCAATGCAAATTAGCTCTTGACCCCGCCAAGATCAAGATGATAGTGCTCATCCCAGCGTATGCAGACTAGGGAACTTCAACCCATTGGGGGTCATGGTCCTGGTTTTCAATAAGATGTAGAACAAAAGGAGCTGAACTTTATGGGTCACTTAAAATCTCCTGGAAGTTTTTCAGGAAGAGAAGCAGAAGGAAAATGTCCTGGCTAAGTTCCATGCTGAAGAATAGGGCAGAAACTGGAATCTAGGTTCACTTACCTACATAACTTCTATTCTTCACTTGAGATGCCTCGCCCTAAAATTGTGTCAGCTCCTATTGCAATGACTCTATCACAGAGATAGCCGGATTTCATTGGTGGCTGAAGTTAAGGAAGTCTCATGGATAAAACTCATTTGTTGAGACTCATAAAAGGTAATATATAAATAGCTATTTATGAATTTTATTCTCCTCAGGCTGTATCCTTTTGATTTACAACATTGTTTATACAACTGTTTAAGGTTAAAGCTGTGTTATATACCTGGAAATTATCTACACACAGGCTACATTTTGAATCAGATTAAATGTTCAGAAGATAAAGTATCTGTCAGCATTTTCATTTGTTTTAGTCTAGATGCCAAATAACAAATAACTTTCTCTAGATCTCAAAATCCAGTGTAATGAATCAACTTCTCCATGTTCTATCATATTTAATATGTTAATATAAATTTGTTTTTAGTTTCCAAAAAAATTTAGTTGGAAGGTTTGGGATAAGAAGAAAGAGGCATAAACTTGCATTCTCCATAATGTAGTGGTACCCAAGCATCATCTTACCATCAGCAACAGAGTGAGTTCTGAGAAATGAAGCCAAATCATCACTGGACAGCAATAAATATATTTGGCCTACCCATAGAGCATTCTACATGAATTTCAATATAGTCTGCCATCTCATAACAACCTCTGATGAGGCCCTCTCGTGAGATGGTCAACCTCCCTTAAGGGTTAAGTAACTTTCTCTTCTATATCTTAAGGGAAGGGCAATAAATATTAAATTGTGACAAGCTCTGCACAGACAAGCTTATGCTATTCATTATTACCATTATTAATTCTGTAGCCACACTGGCCTACTCTCTGGACATTAAAAACAGGGTGTTTATAAAGATGATTTTAAAATGAAAATTGTAGTTTTGTTAAAATTATTTGTGCAATCGGGGCAGGCCCGGTGGTGCACTGCTACAGTGTGCCGCTTGGGAAGCATGGCAGCGCTCCCGCCGAGGGTTCGGATCCCACATACAGACCGGCCGCTCACTGGCTGAGCGCGGTGCAGGCACGACACCAAAGGTTGCGATCCCGTTGCCGGTCCCGGTCCGGTACGGTCGCGACACTGTGGGTTGTGATCCGTTGCCGGTCACGAAAAAAGACAAAAAGGAAAAAAAAAATTATTTGTGCAAAAGATTTATAGATAGCATTAAATTAAGACGTGTTTGACTTAAAATGATCTCTAGGAATAGGAAATAAAACTTCAAATTAGATAGCACTTGAAATAAGAAATTCACATAACTTTTTTTAAAAACATTTTGGAGATCACGACAGATCGGCCATCATGTCTAGACCATTTTCTTGATAATATTCTCAGTCTTTTTCACTAAGGTCAATTCTTGTTTGGTGTATAGGAACTTATTCTAACCAAAAATCAAGTAATCATCCCTTCATAATACCATAATATTTCAAAAGTAATACAGAATCTTTCAAAAATGTATTCTTCATTGAGGTTCTTAATAAAGTCATCTAGTAGCAGATGTCCCCTCTGTGCCTAGAGTTATCAGAAACTACAAAAAAAAAATTCGAACTGTTTGTTCTTTAATTTTGTTTTGTGTTAAACAATATTCATAGTTGCCAGTACGAAAAACACCACCACCCTTGGCTTGATTCATTCTCAATTATTAAATTGTTTATGAATTGAAAAAGAAGAAAAGCTTATTGCTCTTTTTCAGACCATAAACTAAAAGAGGAAAAAGAATTCTGGGTTAAATAACACAGTTTCTTTTATGGACCTGGCTGAAATTGTTTGGCTCTGTTTATTAAAACTTATTTCACATAATTAAAGTAATTCAAATTTTAAAGTGTTTGTGTTTATTTTTTAAGATAATGATATGCATTTGTTACTAAACAAAAATATCCATAATACTAAACCTTTTCATTTTAGTTAAATAAAAAAATGTAAGTGCCTGTTATATTTGGTGATGGTGCTTAGCCTAATAGACCTGGGGAAAAAATATTGTCCAAATATGCATGATTATTAACTCACTGGATTGGAGATAGTTCACCTTCAAATGGCTTCACTAATTAGTTTGGTAAATACCTGTATAAAAACTAGATAATCTTAAGTTTTCTTATGCACTTGGAACATCACTTAAAGTTGATGATTCTATCAATGTGACAAGATAGACATTTCATGAATACCCCAAAATAGTAGCCTTTGTGTAGATAAAGACCCATCTCATGTGATGGAGGGGCTTTTTATTAGCTCTGTGAACTAAGATTCCCTGCCATGCAATATTTTAATTAGCCTTAGGAAGAACTTAAAATCCTAAATAGGATGGGTCAGTGTAACACCAAAGCTAAGACACAAAGACTCCATCCCAAAGCTCTCATGTACTTCACTGCTATCTTCTTTTTAGCATAGCTCTGTTGTGGGGTATAACTTGAGAAAACATATGGACAAATAACTATAATACATACAAAGTGTAAGCAATCAGAACCATAAAAATCTTTTAGATAAAGTGCTAGCCAAGTTTAGAAGTAGTAAAGACGTATGGGATAAGAAATACTTACTTCCTAAAGGAAGTGGTATTTGAATTGTAACTAGAATGATGAGTAGGTAGAGAATATCTAGAGATAAGGAGAATGGAGCATTTCTATCCCATATTTCATTGTGCTGGATACATAATGAAGATTGTATTGATTACTTATTGTTGCTGTAACAATTTACCACAAACCTAGTGGTTTAAAACAACACAAATTTGTTATCTTGCAATTGTGGAGATCAGAAGTCTACAATAGGTCTCATTGTTATCAAGGTATCAATAGGCCTGCATTCTTTCTGTAGGACCTAGGAAAGAATCTGTTTCCTTTTCTTTTCCAGCTTCTAGAGGCCATTTGCATTCCAACCTCTTACTTCTGTCATCACTTCTCCAACTACTCACTTTAATCTCCTGCCTCCCTTTTATAATCACCCTTGTGATTACCTTGGACCAATTCAAATTATCCAGGAAAATAGTAATCCAGTATAATCTCACCATTTCAAGATCCTTAACTTAATTACATCTGGTAAGTCCCTTTTGTCATGTAAGGTAACATGGTCACAGGTTCTGGGAATCAGAATGTGTGCCTCTGGCAGGACGAGGGGGCATCATTCAGCCTACCATATGTACTAAATTCAGTATTTGCTTATTGATTTTCATGCCTTTAAATACTTCACATTTACAGCCACAAACATAGGATTTTAGGTTATATTGTCTTTTAAAAAACTGAATAAAGGGGATTTCTGTCTTAGTGTCATACTTTTCAATTGATTTCTATTCCTCAAATTCCTAAAATTTCCTGCGTGTGTGGTATGATTGGTCGTGTGATTAGAGCAAAATCACAGGGTTGCACTTGCCCACAGCACTCTCCCTAGCCACCTGCCACATCCCCTCCTGCCAGACTTGCCTTGAAATACCCCAAATTAAAGTGTTTGTATTAAAGGATAAACCTAGGTCTTTTCTGCAGATATTACTCTTTAAATTACAAACATTACTTGATGGGGGTCACTATGATGTGAGGAGGTGATCTCAATGGAGCTGATCTTCAGATATACTAGAGTATGATTGATGAACTAGTGAATGTGCAGAATGTGTCACCACAGTTCTCCATTTGCATTGGGCTCTTTTGAGTAGTAGGAAAAAGGAGAGGGAGGGAGAAACGTACGGCATATTGGTTCCCATGTCTGGCAGCATGGGCTCATGTCTAAGATCTGCATGTGAGAAGAGAGAGACAAGGGGCTGTAGGGAGAAACTGAGAAGCTGTTTTCATGAAGGCCTCTTTGATAAATGTAGACCCAGACTGTGCTACTTTGGTATTATACTGACTGTAGAGTTTACAATGAGGAAAAGGATAAATCTAATCATTTTTCCAAGAAACAGAGAATAGCTCCAGCTCAATAAATACTGCAAGATATTCATATTTCTTTGCTTTCAGAATTAAATTATTGGTATTTGGGAGATAAAAAAAAGTCAAAGTAGGGAAGTCAAAGTAGACAAGGCAGTTAGACATCTAGCATTAATTCAGTAGAAGTACAAGCCAATGGAATTTTAGTTTTTTGTTACGTGACACTCTCCTCATTTCTATCCTCAAGATAGTGAGTCCTGAAGAAATTTGGGTAACTTTGGCAATATCTTCCCTCCAGGACCCCGCCCCCAACAATAAGGATTCCCAGATTGGGTAGTCATCATTTGGGGATCCACTGGAAGCTAGACTCTAAGAGGGAGGAACAAAGGACAGGTGAGGGATGATAGGGACAAGTTCAATATGGCTTGAAAGACATGAAGACACAGGATGACAAAAGATTCAGCTACAGAACTAGATGTCTCTGTGGCTCAGATAAAACTAGCAGAGCATCACTTGCCAAAAGCCTACTCTGAATTTTTCTACCAATCCTTAACTGCTTTTTATCTGTCAGTGTTTCTCACAACATGGCCCTAGCATCACTCTTATCAGAATAATCTGAAGTATATGTTAAATATGCAGCTTATCGATCCCCACCTCAGTGTTACTATTCAGAATCTCAGTTGGGGAGAAAAGGAAGTAAGACCTGGGAGTGTGCACTTTAACAAATCTCCAGACACCCTAGATACACAACAAACTTAAAGACCATTGAAATAAGGTCTAAGGCCTCCCTGTGACCTCAGCTCCCCCCTCTACCCCATTCTATCACCAAAGACAAGAAAGTGTATACAATCTACTTTCAATGAATTTGAATGAAAGTATTCTTTGTGAGATGTCTATTTCATTTCTTTAAGCTATAAAGAAGTTCATTGAAAGAGGTTTTATTGTTTTCTTTTATTTTTTGACTGTCGAAGCAGCAAAGCCCCAATGATAGGGTCACAATGGTCACAAAGAAACACACAGAACAGACAATACAGTTCTTCTCTGTACTTGTTTTTGAATGGCAGTTTTGCTGAATGCGCAATTCTAACAAGAAATAATAGCACAAATACTTACTTGATTTATATTCTTTAAGCCTTCTCTAAAGGAAGTTTGGCCATTTAATGGATAGCTGTGCACTGGGTATTTTAAATACCCCAAACTTTTAGGGATTACTAGACACTGAATTTTAATTAACAGTAATCCCTAAGGACCCATCGGTTAGCATGGGGTCTTTTAGGCTTCAAGTGGTAAATAGATTGTTGACCTGAGTCTGCATGATGGTCCATTCAGTGAAATCTTAACAATACCTGAGTTTATTTTCACAGTTCCTGAGTTAAACAGATTCCCTTAACAACTGGCCGGATTTCCACATGATCAATGCAATAAGAACTATTTTATGAGAAAGTAAAATTTATATTTTATTATTTTGTTTTATATTTTGATGGTCAAAGCAGCAAATCCCCAGTGGTAAGGTCACAATGATCACAAACAGATACATAGAGAATATTGGACTTCTCTATCCAAATAAGATGGTACTAAATATATATGGAAAGAAATATAAACTGGAAAAGGCACTTCACCAAAAGCTTTAATTTCCCCCTTCTGTTATTTTCTGATTTTTTTCTATTCTATTGATATTTTGGCTGCCATGAGGAACCAATGCAGGGTATAGCACTCATTTGATACTCAGTATAAGAGATTCCTGCCCTGCCCATGCATAAGGCAGGACACTACGTGGCACCACAACAGATGAAGGAGGCACAAAGGCAAGCAGGAGAACAGGCCAGCCAAGCACCTAAGCCCATCCTGCCTATGCAAAAGGCAGGACCCCACATGTCATGCGACTGCCACAAGGCTTCACACAGCATCCGCAGAGGTGGTCCACAACAACCACCAACACAGCTAATACTGTTGCAAGGATGGCTGGCTCACTGCCTTAGTAACATCCATGACCACTTTGCAGGTGGCCCACCACATATTTGACTTCTCTGACACAAGGAGAGTCATGGGAGGAAGCATGGAAAAAGACCAAGAAGTCTTTCTCCTCAAAGTCCACTCCAGAGTTATAGAAGAAGCAGATAATCTAAAAGATGACCAAAAATCAATGTAGAGATAGTAGAAATATGAAAAAATCAGAAAATATGACACAAGCAAAGGATTCAGTAACTCTCAAGCCTATGCAACAGGAAACCCTTGAAATGATGGAAAAGGAATTCCAAGTAACTATCTTAAGGAAATTCAATGAGATAAAAGAGGACTCTGTAAGACAACACAATGAAATGAGAAAAAATATCCAGAATATGAAAGATGAAATCTACAAACAGATTAATACCTTAAAAAAGAATGCAGCAGAATTCCTGGAACTGAAAGACACATTGAATGAAATTTAAAAAAAAAAAAAAAATGAGAGCTTAACCAGCAGATTAGAACAAGCTGAAGAGAGAATTTCTTAACTTGAAGATGGTCTTTATGAAATAGACCAGAAAAAAAAAGGAAAAAAGAATTTTTAAAAAATGAAGATTCTTAAGCACAGAAACATCTGAAT
Source organism: Galeopterus variegatus (assembly GCF_000696425.1). Lineage (NCBI taxonomy): Eukaryota > Metazoa > Chordata > Mammalia > Dermoptera > Cynocephalidae > Galeopterus > Galeopterus variegatus. Next base: position 32,253 of record NW_007726145.1, on the reverse strand, counting down.
CATGGGTGTTCCTGAAGGGGAAGAGAAAAGTAAAGGCATTGAAAATCTACTGAATGAAATAATAATGGAAAACTTCCCAGGTATATAGAGACACAGACTTTGAGATTCAGGAAGCTCAAAGATCCCCAAACAGTTTCAATCCAAAAAGATCCTCTCTGAGACACATTATAGTCAAACTGGCAAAGCTCAAAGACAAAGAGAGAATACTAAAAGCAGCAAGAGAAAAGTGTTAAGTCACTTGTAAAGGAACCCCATCAGACTAACAGCAGACTTCTCAACTGAAGCTCCATAAGCAAGAAGAAAATTGGATAACATATTCAAAATACTAAAAGAAAAAAAACAGCCAGACAAGAATACTATACGTGGCAAGGCTATTCTTCAGAATTGAGGAAGAAATAGTGTATTTCCCAGACAAACAAAAAGAGCAGGAGTTCAGTACCACATGACTAGTCCTGCAAGAAATTCTCAAGGGAGTCCTGCATTTGGAATCCAAAAGACAATAATCACTGTCATAAATACACAAGAGCAAAACCCATTAGTAAAACACAAATGCAAATGAGAAAGATAAAAGAAACTAAATATTACCACCTCAAAAAACCCCACAAACATTGAAAACCAGTAATCAAAGGAGAAGAAAGGAACAAATGATATTCAAAACATCTAAACAAAAAGCCATAAAATGCCAATAATAAGACAATACCTCTCAATAACCAACCTAAATGTAAATGGATTAAACTTACCACTCAAAAGACATAGACTGACAGATTAAATCAAAAAGCAAGACCTAACTATATCCTGTCTTCAAGAGACTTATCTCACCTGTAAAGATGCACACAGACTAATAGTGGGGAATCTGATCATGCCCCTCTCATCATTAGGCAGATCATCCAGGCAACAAATGAATAAACAAACACTGGATTTAAACTATGCTTTGTACTGATTGGACCTCACAGATATCTACAGAATATTTTATACCAAAATTACAGAATATATATTCTTCTCATCAGCACCTGGAATTTTCTTCAAGACAGACCACATGTCAGGTTGCAAATCAAGGCTCAATAACTTTTTTAAAAAATGAAAGCATCTCAAGTATCATTTCAGACCATAATAGATTAAAACTAGAAGTTACTAACAAGTGACACTAAGGACTCTATACAAAAACATGGAATTTAAACAGGCTCCTGAATGACCTATGGGTCTAAGAAGAAATTAAACAGGAAATGAAAAAAAATCTAGAAAATAACAATAAAAACACATCATATCAAAACCTGTGGGATACTGCAAAAGCAGTATTAAGAGAGAAGTTTATAGCAATAAATGCTTACATCAAAAAATAGAAAGATTTCAACTAAACAACCTAACTCTATACCTAAAAGAACTAGAAAAACAAGAACAATCCAATCCCAAAGTTAGTAGATGGAAAGAAATAAATAAGATTAGGCAGAACTAAAAGAAATACAGACCCGAAAAACAATACAGAAGACCAATGAAACAAAAACTTGGTTTTTTGAGAAGATAAACAAAATAGGCAAACCATTAGCTAGGTTAACAAAAAACAGAAGGGAGAAGACCCAAATAACAAAAATCAGAAATGAAAAAGGAGACATGACAACTGAATTCACAGAAATACAAAAAATCATTAGAGACTATCATAAACAGATGTACACCAATAAATTTGAAAACCTGGAGCAAATGGATAAATTTCTGGACACATACAAATTACCAAGAATGAACCAAGAAGACATACAAAACCCAAACAAATAATAAGCAAGGAGACTGAGGCAGTAATCAGCAATCTCCCAACAACAACAAAAAACGCCCAGGACCAGATGGCTTTAATGCTGAATTCTACCAAACATTTAAAAAGGAATTAAAACCAATTCTCTTCAAAATATTCCAAAAATTTCAAACAGAAGCCACTTCCCAAAACTTATTCTATGAGGCCAGCCTCACCTTGATACCAAAACCAGACAAAGATACAACAAAAAAAGAAAAATACAGACCAATATCTCTAATGAACATAGACACAAAAATCCTCAATAAAATACTAGCAATCAGAATAAAGCAACACATCAAAAAAAATTATACACTATGATCAAGTTGGATTCATCCCAAAAATGCAAAGATGATTCAACATATGCAAGTCAATAAATGTGATGCATCACATCAACTAATCAGGGACAAAAACCATACAATAATGTCAACAAATGCAGAAAATCATTTGACAAAATTCAACATTCCTCCATGATAAAGACTCAGCAAATTAGATATACAAGGAATGTATCTCAATACGATAAAAGCCATACTACTAAAAACCTACCATCAATATCATCCTGAATGGGGAAAATCTGAAAGCTTTTCCCCTTTGAATGGGAATAAGAAGAGGATGCTCACTCACCACTCCTATTTAATATATTACTAGCAGTAGTAGCCAGAGCAGTCAGGCAAGAGAAAGAAATAAAGGGCATCCATATTTAAAAAGAAGAAATCAAACTATCCTTATTTGCAAATGACATGATCTTATACATAGAAAAACCTAGAGACTCTATTAAAAAAAAATTCTTATGGCTGGTTAATAATTTCAGTAGTGTCACAGGATAAAAAATCAATGTCTCAGAATCAGCTGCATTTATATTTTCCAATAATAAGCTAACAGAGAGAGAAATAGAGAAAGTAAGCTCATTTACAATTGCCACCAAAAAAAAAAAAAATCTAGGAATCAATTTAACCAAGGAGGTGAAAGATCTCTACAATGAGAACTACAAAACACTACTGAAAGAAATTAAAGAAGACATAAAAAGATGGAACCACATTCCATGCACTTGGATTGGAAGAATTAACATTGTGAAAATGTCCATACCACCCAAAGAGATCTCTAGATTCAATGCAATGCCCATAAAATACCAATGACATTATTTACAGAAATGGGAAAAACAATCCTAACATTCATATGGAACAATGAAAGACCCCAAGTAGCCAAAGCAGCCCAAAGCAAGAAAAATAAAGCCACCTGAATTCAAATTATACTACAAAGCTATAGTAACAAACACAGCATGGTACTGGCATAAAAACAGATACTCGGACCAGTAGAACAGAATAGAGAACCCAGAAATCAACCCACAGACTTACAGCCAGGTGATATTTTACAAAGGCAATAAAAACATATGGTGTGGAAAAGACTGCCTCTTCAGTAAGTGGTGCTGGGAAAATTGGATATCCACATGCAGAAGAATGAAAATAGACCTGCACCTCTCACCATATACCAAAATCAAGTCAAAATAGATTAAAGATTTAAGAATAACACCTGAAACTGTAAAACTATTAAGGTAAAATATAGGGGAAGCGACTTAGGAGCTAGGACTAGGCACAGAATTTATGAACAAGAGCCCAAAAGCACAAGTAACAAAAGGAAAAATAAACAAATGGGGCTATATCAAACTAAAAATCTTCTGCACAGCAAAAAAACAATCAACAGAGTGAAATGACAACATACAGAGTGGGAAATAATATTTGCAAACTATACATCCAACAAGGGATTAATATCCAGAATGTATAAGGAACTCAAGCAATGACACAGTAAAAAATATATATAACTTAGTTAAAAAATGGGCAAAGGAGCTGAATAGACATTTTTTGAAGGAAGACATACAAATGGCCAACAGGCACTTAAAAAAATTCTCAACATGACTAATTATCAGGGAAATGCAAGTTAAAACCACATTGAGATATCACCTCACCCCAGTTAGACTGGCTGTACTCAAACAGATGGAGAATAACAAATGCTAGCAAGGATGTGGAGAGAAGGGAATGCTCTTACACTGTTGATGGGACTGTAAATTAGTACAACCACTATGGAAAACAGAATGGAGTTTCTCAAACTACAGATAGATCTACCATACAACCCTGCAATCCCACTTCTAGGTATATACCCAAACGAATGGAAATCATCATGTCAAAGGGATACCTGCACTCCCATGTTCATCGCAGCTCTATTTACAATAGCCAAGATATGGAACCAACCTAAGTGTCCATCAACAGACAACTGGATAAGGAAAATGTGGTATATATGCACCATGCAATGTTAGTCAGCCAAAAAAAGAATGAAATTCTGCCACTCGCAGCAACATGGATGAGCTTGGAGAAAACTATGTTGAGTGAAATAAGCCAGGCACAAATGGAAAAATACGACATGTCCTCACTCATAGGTGGGAGCTAGGAAAAAGACCACATTGGTATATTGGACTTGCAGAGGGAAAGAGCATACCTAGGGTGGTGGCGAGCATACCTAGAAGGGGAAGTGGAGGGAGGTCAGGGATTAACTGGGTGGCATACATGGGGAATAATCACAATTTGTGGTAATGAGCATACTGATACAAATGATCTGGCCATGACATCTTAGGTACAAGTGGTAATGGTTAGCTTTGTAACCCATGAACATGCATAACTAATAAAATAAAATAAATAATTTTTTTAAAAATACTCAGTATTGAACCAACAACCCCCAGGCCCCAAGGCAGCAGCTCTGACCCAGCAGCCTCCGCAGAACCAGACCAGGCAAGTCCCCACCCTGAGAGACCCTAACCAATGAACCCCAGGCCCCAAGGCAGCATCAAGCAGCTGAGCAACAGCAAAACTCCCTGCTCCTGCTGCAGACACCAGGGCGAAACAAGTGGACCGTGAAAGCCTCTGCCACAGTGATTAAACACCAATGGAAAAATACTAGAAATATGAAAAACCAAGAAAGTATAGCATCACCAAAGGAATATAAAAACTCTCAAGTTCTCGATCCTATAGAACAGGAAGTCCTTGAAATGACTGATAAGGAATTTCAAGAAACAATTCTAAGGAAACTAATTGAGATACAAGAAAACTCAGTTAGACAACACAATGGAATGAGAAAAATTATACAGGACCTGAAAGAGGAAATGTGCAAAGAAATCAATGCCATGAAAAAGAATGTAGCAGAGCTTGTGGAGCTACAGGACTCATTCAACAAAATAAAAAACACAACAGAGAGCTTAACTAGAAGGCTAGAACAAGCAGAAGAGAGAATTTCTGACCTTGAAGATGGCCTGTTTGAAATAACACAGGCAGACAAAAAAAAAGAATTTTAAAAATTGAAGAAAACCTAACGGAGATAACAGACAACTTTAAGTAATCAAATATACACATCATGGGTATTCCAAGAGGGGAGGAAAAAGGAAATGACATTGAAAACATATTCAATGAAATAACAGCAGAAAACCTCACAGGTATAGGGAGAGATACAGATCTTCAGATTCAGGAGGCTCAAAGATCCCAAACCATATTCAACCCAAAAAGGTCCTCTCCAAGACATGTTATAGTCAAATTGGCAAAACTCGAAGACAAAGAGAGAATCTTAAAAGCTGTAAGACAGAAGTGTCAAGTCACCTGTAAGGGAGCCCCTATCAGACTAACATCAGACTTTTCATCTGAAACACTAAAAACCAGAAAAGAATGGGATGATATATTCAAAATACTAAAATACAAAAATTGGCAGCCAAGAATACTTTACCCAGCAAAGCTATCCTTCCAAAATGAAAGTCAAAGAGTATATTTCCCAGAAAAACAAATACTGCAGGAGTTCACTACCACACAACCAGCCTTACGAGAAATTTTCAAGGGAGTACTGGATCTGGTACTTGAAAAACAACCATCACTACTTTGAATACTCAAGAAAGAACAAAACCTACCAGTAAAATAAAAATGCTGACAATAAAGAGAAAAAACAAAGTTTACCATCCCAAGAAATCAACAAACACAGAAAACAAACAGTAAATCAGAAAGAAAGAAGCAAAAGACATGTAAAACATCCAAACAAAAATCAATAAAATGCCAGGAATAAATCAACACCTTTCAATAATAATTCTTAATGTAAACGGATTGAATTCCACACTCAAAAGACACAGACTGACTGACTGGATTAAAAATATGGACCCAACAATATGCTGCCTTCAAGAGACTCACCTCACCTGCAAGACACATATAGAATAAGAGTGAAAGGATGGAAAAAGATATGCCAAGCAAACAGAGATGGAAAATGAGCTGGAGTAGCTATTCACAAATCTGATAAAATAGACTTTAAACAAAAAACCATTAAAAAAAGATAAACAAGGCCACTATATAATGATAAAAGGATCTATCCAACAAGAAGACATAACAATCATAAATATATATGCATGCAACATCAGAGCAGCCAGATTTATAGAGCAAACACTATTAGACCTCAAGAAAGAGATAGACACCAACACCATAATAGTAGGGTGCCTGAACACCCCACTCTGAGCATTGGAAAGATCATCTAGGCAAAAAGTCAACAGAGAAACACAAGAACTAAACAACACTCTAGACCAATTGGACTTGGCAGATATCTACAGAACATTCCATCCAACAACCTCAGAATATTCATTCTTCTCAACAGCACATGGAACATTCTCCAGGATAGATCACATGATAGGTCACAAATCAACTCTCAACAAATCCAAAAAATTAGAATTATTCTATGTATTTTTTCAGACCACAATGGATTAAAACTAGAAATCAATGACAAACAAAACTCTGGAAACTATACAAACCCATGGAAATTAAACAACATTCTCTTTAATGACATATTGGTCCAAGAACACAATATGCATGGAAATTAAACAGCACTCTACTTAATGACATATGGGTCCAAGAAGGTATTAAGCAGGAAATCAAAAAATTTATTGAAACTAATGAAAATAATGACACATCATACCAAAACCTGTGGGATACTGCAAAAGCAGTACTAAGGGAGAATTTTATCACATTAAATGCTTACTTCAGAAGAATGGAAAGATGGCACGTAAACTACCTAACACATCACCTTAAAGAATTGGAAAAACAAGAACAACCAAACCCAAAGTTAGTAGACGGAAAGAAATAATTAAGGTCAGAGCAGAATGAAATGAAATTGAAACCCAAAAAATAATATAACAGATCAATGAAACAAAAAGTTGGTTTTTTGAAAAGATAAATAAAATTGACAAACCTTTAGCAAGGCTAACTAAAAAAAGAAGAGAGAAGACACAGACAACAAAAATTAGAAATGAAAATGGTGATATTATAACTGATAGCTCAGAAATACAAGGAATCATTAGAGACTACTATAAATAATTATATGCCAACAAATTTGAAAATCTGGAGGAAATGGATAAATTTTTGGACACAAACAAACTACCAAGACTGAGCCAAGAAGATATAGAAAATCTGAACAGACCAATAACAATCAAAGAGATTGAAGCTGTACCAGCAGTCTCCCAACAAAGAAAAGCCCAGGACTGGATGGCTTCACTGCAGAATTCTACCAAACCTTTAAAGAAGAATTAATACCAATTCTCTAAAAACTATTTCAAAAAATTGAAACAGAGACCATTCTCCCAAAATCATTCTATGAGGCAAACATCACCCTGATACCAAAACCAGACAAAGATACAACAAAAAAAGAAAACTACAGGCCAGTATCTTTGATTACTATAGCTGGAAAAATCCTCAATAAAATACTAGCTAATAGAATACAACAACATATATGTAAAATTACATGCCATGATCAAGTGGGATTCATCCCAGGGATTCAAGGTTGGTTCAACATATGAAAATCAATAAATGTGATACAGTAAATCAATAGAGTCAAAAACAAAAACCATATGATCCTCTCAATAGATGCGGAAAAAGCATTTGACAAAATTCAACATTCGTTCATGATAAAGACTCTCTATAAATTGAGTGTAGAAAGAAAGTACCTCAACACAATTAAAGCTGTATATTACAAACCCACTGCCGATATCATCCTGAATGGGGAAAAATTGAAAACTTTTCCCTTAAGAACATGAACAAGACAAGTACATCCACTCTCACCACTCCTGTTCAACTTAGTGTTGGAAGTACCAGACAGAGCAATCAGGGAAAAGAAGGAAATAAAGGGCATCCAGATTGAAAAGATGAAGTCAAACTGTCCCCATTTGCAGATGATATGATCCTATATAGAACATCCTAAAGACTCTACAAAGAAAACTCTTAGAGTTGATAAATGATTTCATCAACGTTGCAGGAATACAAAATCAACACACAAAAATCAGTAGCATTTCTGTACTCCAAAAATGAACAAGCAGAAAAAGAAATCAAGAAAGCTAGCCCATTTACAATAGTCACCAAAAAAATATCTAAGAATAAATTTAACCAAGGATTTGAAAAATCCCTCACTGACATTTTCCTCAGAATTGGAAAAAACAACCCTAAGATTCATATGAAAGAACAAAAGACCATGAATAGCCAAAGCAATCCTGAGCAAAAAAAAATAAAAGCCAGAAGTGTAACACTACCTGACTTTAATCTGTCCTACAAAGCTATAGTAACAAAAAGAGCATGGTACTGGCATAAAAACAAACACAGAGACCAATGGAACAGAATAGAGAATCCAGAAATCAACCCATGCACCTACAGCCATCTGATCTTTAACAGAGGCATCAAGTCTACACATTGGGGAAGAGACTGTCTCTTCAATAAATGGTCCTGGGAAAACTGGATATTCATATGTAGACCCATACCTCACACCATTTAACAAAATCAACTCAAAATGGGTTAAAAAATTAAATATACATACTAAAACAATAAAACTCCTTAAAGAAAACATAGGGCAAACACTCCAGGAAGTGGATTGGGTAAAGACTTTATGAATACGACCCCAAAAGCACAGGCAACCAAAGGAAAAATAAACAAATCTGATTATATCAAACTCAAAAGCTTCTGCACAGCATAAGGAATACAAGAGTGAAAAGACAGCCAACAGAGTGGGAGAAAATATTTGCAAAATATTCATCTGACAAAGGATTAATAACCAGAATATACAAGGAAGTCAAACAACTTAACAGCAAAAAAAATAAAATAAAATAAAAAATAACCCAATTAAAAAATAGGCAAAGCAACTGAATAGGCATTTCTCAAAGGAAGATATACGAATGGCCAACAGGCACATGAAGTAATGCTCAACATCACTCGGCATTCGGGAAATGCAAATTAAAACTGCTTTGTGATACCATCTCACTCCAGTTAAGATGGCTAATATCCAAAAGACTGAGAATGATAAATGCTGGCGAGGATGTGAAGAAAAAGGAACTCTCATACAATGTTGGTGGGACTGCAAAATGGTGCAGCCTTTATGGAAAAGGGTATGGAGGTTCCTCAAACAATTAGAGATAGATCTACCCTATGACCTAGCTATTCCACAACTGGGTATATACCCAGAGGAATGGAAATCATCATGTGGAAGGGATACCTCTACTCCCATGTTTATTGCAGTGCTATTTACAACAGCCAAGAGTCAGAACCAGCCTAAATGCCCATCATCGGATGAGTGGATAAGGAAACTGTGGTACATCTACACAATGGAATACTACTCCACTATAAAAGAAAAAAAATGAAATACTTCCATTCCCAGCAACATGGATGGACTTAGAGAAAATTATATTAAGTAAAATAAGCCAGGCACAGAAAGAGAAATACCACATTCTCTCTTTTGGTGGGAGCTAAAATAAATAAATAAATAAATAAATATACAAACAAATAAATGGGGGGTGGAAGAAGACACAGCAATCACAATTCTTGGAACTTGTTAAGACAAGTGAACAGATTTGATGTTGATGGGGGGCAGGGTGGGAAAGGGAGGGAGGAAAAGGAAGAATTGGTAAAGGGAAAATCAACTACATTGTATACTGATAAATTAAAAAATATATAGATGAGTGAATGTGGCTGTGTTCAAATAAAAATACAAAACAAAACAAAATACTCGGTATTATTTGATTAACCAGACATACTGCAGAGATGAATAATGCACAGTTTCTATTTCCAAGCAACTCACCATCTAGCAGTGGCAATAGACATGAAGATAGATAATCACAATTACAGGTATATTATTATAAGTAGTGTCGTAGTGATCAAATCTGCCTGACCTACCTGGAAAAAGGGCACTAGGGAAACTTGAGTTAAGTCTTTCAAGTAATTGGAGAATTCTACATGTACCAGCAGAAGGATGAGCATTCCAGGCACAGGAAACAGAATGCGCAGAAGTACAGGGGCACATTCCAACCTTCTGGGAACTGCAGGTAATTTGGCATTGCTGGAATATAAGGTGCAAGAGAAGTAGTGGCGAGAGAATATAAGCGGGCAAGAAATGGATTAAAGGGAGCATTAAATGCCATGTAAGTCAGAGTCAGGGCAGCTAACTGATGGCACATATTGAGTAATTTGAGGAGAGTTCAATTCAAAAAAAAAAAAACTACTTACAGAGGTTTTGTGCAGGATTTAGGACAAGGGGTGCAAATAACAGTAGGTGGTTACTACCTAAACTTTGATAGAGAAAGGCTAACAGGAGTTGCAACATTCAGCAAAAGGATGCAGTCAACCTACAGCAACCTGGCAGAATAGGAGCTTGGGGAATAAACAGGATAACTACACTCTCAGCACCCTCTCCAATCTCCTGCTGAAGCCTCCCATTGGCCAAACCCAGCTGGAAGCCAGAGGGCAAGAGAGTCTATTCATGCAATCCATATGGGGTCAGCCTCCCTGTGCACATAGCAGGAGAGAAAGGTGAAGTGTAAATCTGAAGGAAAAAATGGAAATTTTCTAGCACATACGCCATGCCAAAAAGTTTAAGTTTTATTTTTTAGATGGTGGGGAGCCAAAATAATGTATTTTTGAAAGAAATAACAATCTGATTTCTGAGTTTTGTTTTAGATAACTCTGGTAACAGCATGAGGGGGGAAAAACATTTAAATATCCTTCCATAAAATGACACTGATAGATAATTTAATTGAACAAATGACTAAATAACATCACTGATAGAAAACCTTTGTCCTTTAAGGATAGACACAAGTATTCAGAGACATACCTTGTAAATCACATGTGTAATCAAGCTGCAGAATACAGCTAGGGTGGGGACCTGAAGAGATAATATCCCCTTTCTTTATCTTCTTGTGAGAAACGTCTATCCAGCTCCTTCGTCCGTTTTTTAATTGAATTGTTTTTTTACTGTTGAGTTGTTTGAGTTCCTTGTATATTCTGGATATTAATCCCTTGTCAGATCACAAATACAGTAAGTAATAAATGCTGACAAGGATGCAGAGAGAGGGGAACACTTATACATTGCTGGTGGGAATGTAAATTACTGCAGCCATTATGGAAAACAGTGTGGAGTTTCCTTAAACAAGTACAGATAGAACTGTCATACAATCTAGCAATCCCACTGCTGGGTATATACCCAAAGGAATGAAAATCATTATGTCTAAGGGATACCTGCACTCCCACATTTATAGCATCTCTATTTACAATAGCCAAGATATGCAACCAACCTAAATGTCCATCAACAGATGACTGGATAAGGAAAATGTGGTAGATATACACCATGAAATACTACTCTGTCATAAAAAAGAATGAAATTCTTCCATTCACAGCAACATGGATGAGCTTGGAGAAAATTATGTTGCATGAAATAAGCCAGGCACAGAAAGAAATATTGCATGTCCTCACTCATACGTGGGAGCTAATAAATAAATAGTTGAACTTTTAGAAGAAGAGAGTAGAACTGAGGTTACTGGAGGAGGGAAAAGGGATGGGGAAGGGGGATAGTGAGAGGCTGGTTGTTGGACACAAAATTACAACTATATAGGAAAAATCACTTCTATGGGTATACAGTATAGCTAGCCATCTATAATTAACCATAATTACTGCATGTTCTCAAATGGCTAGAAAAGGAGCTTAAATGTTCACATCACAAAGAAATGATTAAGTTTTGCAATGATAAATATGCTAATTACCCTGATTTGATCATCACACATTGTATACATGTATTGAAATATAACTCTGTACCCCATAAGCATGTATAATAAATAAATAAATAATATCTCTTTTGCTGTGTGACTCTTTGAAGGCAATGATCAAAAGGAAATTCCCAACTCAGGATTGTTGTTTAGAGATATATATTCTGTTCTGTATATTCAACAAACAGACACACTAGTCAGGCACACTGAGTCACCCCAAGCTGACAGGGGCTGAAATAATCAGGGACTAAACTGTAGATGAGATACAATTGAGATGTTTTAGGTAAATATTGATTCGAGCATAGAAAATGGTCCAAAGATGTTTGGCAAGACAGCATCTTAGGGAGCCTTTGTTATTAATCAGTTCATTCATTATTCATTGCATAAATATTTATTGAATACCAACTTATGTGCTAGTCACTGTGTTGGGTGCTAAAGAAAACAATGGAGAACAAAATATACAGGGTCTCTTGTTCTTGTGTGACTAAAGACTAGAGGGTGAGAAAGGTAGTAAATGAATAAGCAAATACATAATATCAGATAATTTTAAGTGTTATAAGAAAACAGATGTCTCTAATAGACAATAACAGAGGACATTTACATTAGACTGGATGACCACCATTTTGCCCATGACAAGCCACTATCTGCATATGTTCCAAAATACTTTGCTACCATTGCATAAAACACCATCATCCTGGGTATACAAGATAATAAGAGAATAATTATTTCTCCAGACAGTCCCATCAATACACGTAGTGCCTCTGACCTCTAGTTACACCTATCTGAGTGAGGTATTATTCCCAAACTTTAAACCATGGGCACATAGCAATCTTTCTTGTCTTCCAAAAACTGGTATAGGAGTGGATCTTTTATCAGTCTGAATGTAGGTTTTAATGGTTAATTGCCAGTGCTTTTTTAACCACCCACACAAATTGTTTCATAAGCCTTCCAAATATTTTAGAAAAATAAAGCATGCTGGGTTTGGAAGGAATTTCTATATCAACTTTTTATTGAAAAAACGAAGCATGAATGTACTTTTAAACCGTTCATTGGGACCCCCTGTTAGACAATGCAAATACATTAAGATAAGTAGGATTACCTGATGTCATACACTACCTGAAGAGGCTTTTTTATAAGCACTATATCGCTACATAAATGTTTTCTTTTTCTTTGTTCTAATATAACCTTGCCAGTTTGCTGCTTAAAGATATTCAGTAGCCAGTCAATAATAACTTGGGAATCTATAGTTTAATTCTGTTTTTAGTGAGCTGGGGTGCAAACAGGAGCATTCAACTCTTGGAAACCAGTCTCAACAAAGAGGTCTGACCATATCTGCAATCCTTCCCCAATCCTAGGACACAAAAACTTCAAACTAACCTAACATGTTAGCTTTGAATACAAGTAAAGCAACATGCATCTGTCGGGCTAAGATGGCATTGAACCTATGAACTTTAAATGTCAGCATCTTCATTCATAAAATGAAACAATTAACCCTGAGCTCTCAGCCTCTCATTCAACTTCTTCAAACGACTCTACACATTACTTACTATACATTTTTATCATTACAATTGCTAAGTATCAGGCATAGTAATGTCCCCTCCAGGCTGACTCATTAACACCATATCAGACCGATATTTTATTTCCGTTTTCTGGATTGGACCACTACTCCAGAGGAAATTATTTGTTTTCAGGACTAACATCTGGAATGAACATTAAACTCACTATAAGGAATTTGGTTTGCACAGAGTGTGGAATTAAGCAGTTAAAAGGAATTCAGCTAGTTACATGACAGATTGGGTTTTGTTTTTCAACCATCCAAAAAGCCATCAAACAGTGAGAGAAACTGGAGCTTTCCTCTAGTGTTGAAGTTATCAATGCCATCCTGGCTCCCTGCCATCATTGTAGGCTCAGCTTGGCCTGCCTCCCTGCCTCCCTGTTGCCCACTTCCCAAACCCCCTCTCATTGCTTATAGATGTGTAAGGAAAATACACCCCGGACTGGGGTGAGGGGGTATGAAGGGAAGTAGGGACTGGTTCTTTATTTTTTTTTTTTTTTTGAGGTACTGAAGAAAGTAAACAACCGTAAAAGAACCCCAGGGCTTTCTGACCTGAAAGTCTCTGTGTTAATAGTCAAACCCTTTTCCAAACACAGTCAACTGTGCCCTCATCTGCTTGGCAAATAAAACCGATTCACCATAGCTCAAAGGAAATTTTATAAAAGGTGCATTTTACAATAGCAGACAAGTCATCAAGGCCCAGTCCTCAAGGAATTGACCATCAAAATACACTACTGTAGCTAACAATGATACAGACAATAAACAGCATCATGATAAACAGATGGTAATAAAAGTAGAAATAGCTGGCTCTTATTAAGCTCTTACTGGTGCTAGACTCTGCATTAAGTGATTAATTCGCATCGTTTCTTTTCATTCTTGTAACAACTCTACGAGGTAAATACTATTGATGTTCCCATTTTACAGATTAGGAAAATGAGGTATGGAAATGTAAAGAAATTTGCCCCAGGTCACCCAGCTAGTAAATGACAAAACTAGGATTTGATCTGAGGCGCTCTGCTTCCAGATCCCATATTTTTCCCCACTCTTGCCTCAACACTCTTACTATGTGTATGTACATATGTGAGGGTACTTCAAAAAGTTCACGAAAAAATAGAATTAAAAAATAATATGAATTTTTCCATGAATTTTTGGAAGTACCCTCATATATGTATAGCATATGTATATGCGTATGGATAGTATATGTATATGTATGTATATGTGTATATGTATAGTGCCTCTCTACCTATCTACAGAGGCAGTGAGACAGCACAGCACAAACACTAATAAGTCAACTTGTAGCACCTTTCCCACTTAAATTGAGGGAAACTAATCTAATGCTTCACTCCTACCTGTCCTCTTTTCTCCTCCCAAAGAATTCTTTACTCTTTTCAGTTTCCTCCTGTCACTGCACCTCCTCATCTTGTGATGAGAACTCCTTTCTGCTTTCTGTCCCTGAACTGAACCATTGCATTGACTCTTCTTGATGTCTTAATGCCCTGATGGTATCAATGTGTTTTATAAAAACAAATCAATGTTTCTTGTGTGTTTTTGTGTGTTTTCTAATGTTAGCTCCCATGATTGCTTTCAGGACCTCTTCTTGCTACCTGGTGCCATGTAACTTTTCTTACAAATAAACTTATGAACATATTCATAATCTGTTCCAATTTTAGGCATGCAGGTCCAACAACCATCTCTCACTGGACTCTGAAATAGGGATTTGTGCACTCAAGCACCTATTTTAGGTATCTAAATGTAAACATTAGCACTCCGCATTCTGTACCACATCTCCATTTGTACAGAATACTTAACCAGTGAGTCATATTGTGCCTGATCCTTCCCTCAGTGGTTAGTGAATACACTATTATAAAGCTATGGAGGAAGTTTCTTGGCTGAATTACTTAAGGAGTGTCAAGTCAAAAGTTGAATCCATATGTTTATACAGTTCAATAACCCCCATCTGGGTAGACAGCTACAGTTGGTGATGAAAGGTCCTCTTATTTAAAATCTATATTTGTAAGGTCTACTTACAGAGCTCTTCTTAAGACATAACTCTAGGCATTACTTTTCCAGCACATATAAAAGTCATGTTTGCAGTCTATCATAGTGGTTAGGGGCACAGGCTTTGGCAATAAGTTTGAATTTTTATCCTGGTGCCATTATTTATTGAGTATGATCTTGGACAGCTTACTTTACCTCCCTAGGTCTCAGTTTTCTCATCTATAAATAAAAATAATAATAGTATCTACCTCATAGGTTTACCTGAGCTTTAAATGAGATATTATATGCAAAGTACTAGTGCCATGTTTGATATGTAGTAAGAACCAATAAACGGTAGTTATCAGTTACCACACAGCCTCCCATTTCTACCTTGGAGATTCATGAAAAGAGGCATAAGGCAAAGAGCAAGTTTTATGGCATCAGCAGAAGGTGAAGGTAAAAACAGAGGCCACTGCGTTTATATATGTGGTCCAGTCTCATTCGGGTTGATGTCAGAGTAGACAGGCACACATTTCTGGCATTTGGGAAAAAAAGCTGGAGAAGAAAATTACGAGAGAGTGAGCATGCACAACAAAATGCTCTTAATTTTCTTTGTGATGAAACAGAATGAAAGTGGATCATTAAAATCTTTCACTGGGAAATCAAGTAGCTCTCATATTAACACATGCAAAACAATGATAACTTTGGCATGATTTTAGAATGAGAATGTGAGTAGCAAAATGCAAATGCCAAGGGGAAAATCGGTTGCCTTATTTTTTTCATTATTAATGTTTTTCTTTTCTCTACTGAATTCTGGAGTTATTTTATTTAGATTCAATGTTTGTATGTAATCTTGCCTGTGCTTGGCATTCTTCAATAAAAATGGTTCAGCAGAACAAAAACGAAATCTAGTAATTATGGCTGTAGCTACAATGTTTGTTAAGACTAGAAAGCAAACGACAGAAATGGTTGTTTAATCACTGGAATTCAAACAACAAAAAACATCTCCCCATTACCCTTTTGTTGAACCTGGCCCAGTGAAAGAGAATCACAGCTGAATGAATCAGTGCAGAAGTTTGGCTCTTTTAAATATTTTTAAAGGTGCAAAACAGATTTTATGAAGCAAGTTTGGGGCTGATGAAATTTCTTCATTTGTAAATACTGCCTACCAACCTCCAGTTGCCAACACACAAGACAGGTGAAAATATGATTGTAAGAGGTGTGATAACAGCTTCCTCACCATACTTCATTAATTCCAAGATTCACTTGTGTAGGTGTTAAGTAATTTTTTGTGCTTCTTACTAAAAAATTTTAGGATGTTTTGAGCAGATGTGCCTAAGAGGTGATAAAGAAACTAGCTATATTTTATTGCAACATAATGCAATAGCAGTCTTGTGGCACCATGTGTCGTGGTCACTCAATCATTCATTCAGTCTTTTGATGAATACTTACGGAGTGCTTACTATGTGCTGGGGAATCAGCAGTGAACCCCAGCGATGTGATCCATAACTTCATAAAGCTATTAGTCTAGTAGACATGGACAATAAACAAGTAAACAAACAAATATAATAATTCCAAGCTATGAATAATGCTAGCAAGAAAATACAGCAGGAGGCCCATTGTTACAAGTTCTAAGGGAGAAGAAAGGTTCCTAAAAAGGACTAAGTCCACTGGGGAAATTTTCTGGTTTGGCCACTTCAAGGATGAATTGACCACCTTGAAGCATAAAGATTAATGGCCCTCGTAAGTTTAGCCCTGCTAGTGTACCTGCTCATAGCATTTAATTTACCTAAGGAAAACTTACCAAAATGAAAAAAAAATGTGTTGACATGCCTAGTAACATAAATGCCCTCATTTATTTCATGTGACACATAGGAAAGGATCAGCTTTGAGCTTTTTTCCAGGATGGTGGTTGTTTAATTTCACAAACCATTCTCTTATTCCCACATCATAGGAAAGCTTAAAGGTACCACTCTGCCATTCCTCAACCGTTAATCATGTTTGCTCATGCCTCCTGCATTCTCACCCCTCTTTTCAAAATAGAAACAGTCTAGAGTGTTTAAATTTTTCCTCTTCCAGGTATTTCTCATTTTACTAATCATTTCTATTGCTGGGTTTTGTTTTTAATTTATTCTCTTTATTTTTTTGAAGGAATACTGAACATGCAATAAAGCACTCCAAGCTTTTACTTCACTTTCTGCAGCAGAAGAGTCTTTGATACATTGCTGACAGGATTCCATGAAAATGTTAGAGTGTAATCATTCATATAATTAACCAGCCCCAGTTCTGGCCAGAACAGCACGAAAGAACAGAGGAAGTCTCGGGTAGGTAATGCACCTGTTTGGCTGCTATAAGAAGTGGAGCTGCTGAAAGACCTTGCCCTTGTCGCACCTGTTCATATTGTCAAGAACATCCTTGATTTCAAAAGGGTTGTTTGTTGTGGTGGTGGTTTGTTTGATTCTTGGAGTGGTAAAATGACCAAATTCTGAAAAATCCATGATGTTATATAGAACCATGGTAATTCATCAACTTGGGGCACATTTCCTGGCACTCACACAGGGTCACTGCCCCTGATCAAGCCCTTCTCTGATCTCCTCTGAACTCTGTTGAAAACAAGGACCATTATTGTTTATTACCATCACTCGAGGAAAGTATAGTTTTCCTTCAGCCTCCACCTCCTAACCCTATCCCAAACTAGTTTGTTGCTTCTATCCTTTATGCCATGTCCAATTAATAGCCTCTTATTGGAGGAAGGTGCAGTGACCTATACGGAGGGCCAAGGGAACTGTGGTATAAGAGCAAAAGTATGCTTCCTCCACTGACTCTTGGGGTACAGGAAAAAGACATGCCTTTCTTGGGGGAAACCAAGAAATGGGTTTATCAGCTCACATTCTTCCCTGTCCCTTTTCAAACTGTTTTGAAAAGTGTAATCAGAATAATACCTGTTTTCTCCATAGATGAAATTCCAAACTGATAACTCCTGTGTTTTTTTTTTTTTTTTTGGGGGGGGGGGGGGGG
>NW_007726145.1:5291-13721 GCF_000696425.1 Galeopterus variegatus | reverse complement strand
AAAGTGTAATCAGAATAATACCTGTTTTCTCCATAGATGAAATTCCAAACTGATAACTCCTGTGTTTTTTTTTTTTTTTTTGGCGGGGGGGGGGAGATATTTTTCTTTTGGTTGCCATGGGTATTTAAAAAGTAATTTAAAACAAAGTGGTATTCTTCAAAATGTGTCTGTCAACAGATCTGGATCTCTAAGTGAAAAGACAGGTACAAAAGAAAAGGGTTTATTCAAAGGGATTTCTAAAATGCAGGGAAAGTTCTGGCATTTCAGCAAGGAGCTATTAAGCTCCAATTGAGTGTTCAATAAGTTAGTCTTTTAAAAGGTCTTTTTAAGAACCTTTCTTAATCTTTTTTATTCATCTACATAAATGGGGGAAATCCTTAGCACCATTGCCTTGCAGTATTAACAAATTCCTATATTACTGGTTGGTACTGATGACAAATTGAAACCATAATTCTCACATAAACCATCCATTCGTATTTATGTATACCATGAAGATAAAAAAGGTGAAGAGTCTACAACTCTTTTTTAACAGTATCATTGGTTACAGAGAGAACACTGTTTGCAATATACCGGTATTCTCCAGTACCATTTGGTATTCCAAATAAATATAAGCATCTGCCCTGGTAGCAAGCCAATTGGGCAGCTACTCTCATTATGAAATCAGACCCTGTTGAATGTATCCTAAAAATCAATGAAAGAAACACATGCCTCCCATTTCAATTCACACAATATTCATTAAATTCTGGAGTTGTTGATGTAAGGAAGACCTGCATAAGGACCTGGAAGAGGCTCCTTTATGGGCTTTCTGAAAATGTGTGCACTTTAATAAAAACATTAACAGCAGGCCAGCCTAAGAACACAAGAAACAGGGAAGCTCTGAATGGTCTTTTGAAAGCTGCTCCTTTCAACTAAAAGACTGAAATTGATGAAAAAGAGAAATGGAGGGACACATACCTGGTAGGGAGTTAACACAATCACTCAACAAACAGCAGCAGCAGACTTCACAGGAAGCAGAAATCAAGGGACTAACAACGTTGTCCATCCACACATAGATCTATAATGCAAAACAGCTTCTGGCATCAAGGTTAAGGTTGATCATGAGGTCACCAAAGAAATAGCTTGGGCAAGCCCTTCCCCAAGGTACTCCAAATGAAAATAGATAATAATAAGAAGAATATTTTATATTACATGAATAAAAATGTCTTTGGAACACTTGGGAAAAAACTTAATCTATATGTAACATACAACTTAAGTAAAAAGAGTATACTGCTACAAACAGTTTTAAGACAAGTCTCCTAGACCCACAACCAAATAGATAATTGCCCTTTACCTCCTCCTGTATAGAAATTTTGAAGCCACAACAGGGGTTGAGAACTAGAGGGTAGGGGTGGAGTTATAAATAGGCTATCAAAGTTATTAGGGTTTTGTGAACCAGGTCTGCATGAAATTAGATAAATGACAGCCAGGAGAGAAGCCTAAACCAAAGTTTAATCATGGCCCTTGACTTTGCCCCTAATGCCTTATTATTCTTGCTATTTTGAGGCTTCAACTTACTGTGGTAGTATGGGAAGGGGGGGAGGAAGTGCTGTTTCAAACTGGCCATTCATACTGCTGTGGTCTGAATGTTTGTTTCCCAAAATTCATATGTTAAAATCCTAATACCTAAAGTGAAGGTATTGGGAGGTGGGGCCTTTGAGAAGTGATTAGGGCATAAGGGTAGAGCTCTTATGAATGGGATTAGTGACCTTATAAAACTGGTGAAAGAGAGACCTCCCTACACCCTCTCCACCATGTAAGGATACAGAAGTATCTCCTATAAAAAAAGTGGGCTCGCTCTCACTAAATCTGCCAGCAACTTGATCTTAGACTTCCTGGCCTCCAGAACTGTGAGAAATAAATATTTGTTGTTTATAAGCCATCGTTAATGGTATTTTGTTACAGAAACCCTAAAGGACTAAGACAGAAAATTGGCACCAAGAAGTGGGAGTGATGGCATAACAAATACCTAAAAATGTGGAAAAGGCCTTGGAACAAGGTAATGGGTAGAAACTGGAAGAGTTTTAACATTCATACTAGAAAAAGCTACATTTCCATTAAAGATGATTCTAATAATGGCTCAGAAGGTAAAAAAAAGGAAAGCTGTAGAGAAAGCCCCAGTCATCTTAGAGAATGCCTAATTTGTTGTGAACAGCAAATTGATAGAAATATGAACAGTAAAGGCCATTCTGATGAGGTCTCAGACAGAAATAAGAAACATACTATTGGACAATGGAAGAAATGACATCTTGTTATAAAGCAGCAAAGAACTTGGCTGAATTGTGTTTATGTCCTAATGTTTTGTGGAAAGTAGAACTTGTGGGCAATGAAATAGGGTATATGGCTAAGGAAATTTCTAAGCAAAGTGTTGAAGGTGTGGCTTGGCTCCTTTTGACTTCTTATAGTAAAATGAGAGAAGAGAGAAAGAACTTAAAGCCAGAACTATTAATCAAAAGGGAAACAGAACTTAAAAATTAGGAGAGCTTGCAGCCTATCCATATTGTAAAAAGGTAAGAAAGCCTGTTCTGGAGAGAACAAGGGTGTAATCAACTGACCATCTGATGAGATTAATATGGATTGGACATCTCAATGGAAGCCAGGTGCTATTTATCAAGCCAATGGGGATATTAATCAGCCATCTAAACAAAAGCCAGGAACTACCGTCCAAGACAATAGAAGACTTATCCACAAAGACATTTCGGAGATCATCAGGGTTGCCTCTCCATCACAGACCCAGAGTGCCAGAGCCTGGGGGGGGGTAGGCAGGATGATATCAAAGGAGAGATCTCAGCTGCTTCACATTGTAAACTCCATCCTCCATACTCCATTGCCTTGCTCCTAAGCTGCCCCAGATGTGGCTCTAGCAGGCCCAAATCAGTGCATATCTGCACCCAGCTAACCACCTATATTTCAAAGAATGCCCCAGAAAAACATGTGACACAGGCAGAGAACCAGCACAGGGGCAGGGCCACTACAGAGAGTCCCCACTAACGCATGCCCAGTGGAGCCATGGAGGTGGGGTCACTCCTGCAACCCTAGACTGGTAGAGCCACAAGCATGTAACTCCAACGTTTGAGAGGTGTGGTGTGGGCTATGTCCAGCAATGCTGTGGGGGCAGTGCTGCTTGGATCCTTGGGAGTCCAACCCCTGCCTGGCAAAGTTGTAGAGGCAGGACTGCTGCCTCAGTGAGTCTGGAGAACAGAGCATTGAGCCAAAAGATGTTCATGAGCCTTAAGGTTTTGGACTCCTTTTTTCTTTCTTATTTCTTCCTTTTGAAATAGGAATGTCTGTCTTGTGTTTGTCCCACCATTGTATTTTGAAAGCATGTATCATGTCTGATTTTAAGATTCACATCTGGAGAGCAATTTGCCTCAGTATGAATTGTACCTTGAGTCTCACCCATATCTGATTTAGATGCTATTAAGATGAGACTGAACTTTAGACTTTTGAGTTGGTGCTAGGACAAGTTAAGACTTTTGGGGCTACCGGAATGAAATGAATGTAATTTGCTTGTGAGAGTGCAATGAATATGGGGAGACCATGGGCAGAATGCTATGGTCTGAAAGTTTATGTCTCCCCCAAAATTCATATGTTGAAATCCTAATCCCCAGTGTGATGGTAATAAAAGGTAGGGGTCTAACTACAGAATATATATTCTTCTCATTAGCACATGGAACACTCTAAAGAATAGATCACATATTAGGTCACAAATCAAGTTTCAACAAATTTAGAAAAAAAGAAATCATTTGAAGTATCTTTTTAGACCACAGTGGATTAAAACTAGTAATCAATAACAAGTGAACTTTTGTAAACTATTCAAATACATGGAAATTAAATAACATGCTCCTTAACAACCTATGAGCCAAAGAAGAAATTAAACAGGAAATCAAAAAATTTCTATAAACTAATGAAAATAAAGACACATCATACCAAACCCTATGGGATACTGCAAAAGCAGTATTAAGAGGAAGTTTATTGCAATAAACTCTTACATCAAAAGAATAGAAAGATTCCAAATAAATAACCTAATGCTACACCTCAAAGAATTAGAAAAACAAGACCAATCCAATCTCAAAATTAGTAAATGGAAAGAAATAATTGAGATCAGAGCAGAACTAAATGAAATAAGAGACCCAAAAAATTATACAAACAATCAATGAAATTAAAAGTTGGTTGTTTGAGAATATAAACCAAATGGACAAAACATTAGCCAGACTAACTAAAAAAAGAAAAGAGAAGACCCAAGCAACAAAAATCAGAACTGAGGCCAAGGCCCACCCCAGCCTCAGAGGGGCCCACACACCAAATGAGCCAGTACTCAGGTTAGCACCCCTGATTTAGCTGCAGGCCAGCCCAAGCCCTGGAGCAGCCTGCACACCAGCCAAGCCAGCACCCAAGTGAGCACAGGCTCCTGTGTGGTTGACTCCTGATGAAGCAAGCAGTCTAATCAGCTGAAGGAATCTTAGCAAGAACAGTTTCATGTATATCTAAATATGGCAAAGCAGTATGCAGAATCTGCCAGTGAAGAGTCTTTATGAGAATTTTTCAGATAAAACTTTGCTGTGCAATGTATCGGAATTTTTAAATTTACCAAATGATATTAAAATGATCCGGAGTTTACCTCTTTAATCATAAGGATAGAGTGAGGTGTCAAGGAATCCCTGTTTTTCTTTTTTTTTTTTTTTTCAATCTAACATACGGCCCACACACTGACCAAGCTGGCACCCAGGTGAATGCAAGCTCCCATGTGGCCAACCCTGATGCAGCTGCAGGCCCACCCAGACCCACCCTAGCCCCAGAGGGGCCCCAACACTGACCAAACAGGAGCCAAGGCAACCCACAGCACACTCAACTGCATTGATACAAAAAGAGTCACCAGCAGAGCCTATAAATAGAGGAGGAAGTCTTTCCCATCACAGTACACTCCAGAGTAATAGAAAAAACAAGAGTCCTACCAGATGAGAAACATCAACAAAAAAATACTGGAACTAAAAATAAGCAAGAAGATATGACATAGAGTAGGAAACCCTTGAGATATCTGAAAAAGGAATTCTAAGCACAGATCTTAAGAAAACTCAAGAAATAAGAAAAGAATAGATTATAGAACACAATAAAACAAAAAAAAAATTCCAGGATATGAAAGAGGAAATTTACAAAGTGATTAATACCTTAAAAAAGAATGTAACCGAAATAGAAATGAAGGATTCACTCAATGAAATAAAAAACAGAACAGAAAACTTGAGCAGCAGGCTAGAGCAAACAGAAGAAAGAATTTCAGACCTCAAAGATGGTTGTTTTGAGATAATCCAGGCAAACCAAAAAAAAAAAGGAAAAACTAATTTTTAAAAAATGAAGAAAATTTAAGAGAACTAGCAGACAACCTCAAGTGCACAAACATCCCAATCATGGATATTCCAGAAGGGGAGGATAAAGGAATAGGTATTGAAAATCTATTTTAAAAAGTAATAACAGAAAACTTCCCAGGTATAGTGAGAGATGCAGACCTTCAGATCCAGGAAGCCCAAAGATCTCCAAACAGATGCAATCCAAAAAGACCCTCTCCAAGAAGCATTATAGTCAAACTGACAAAACTCAAAGACAAAGAGAGAATCCTAAATGCAACAAGAGAAAAATGTCAAGTCACTTATAAGGGAGCCCCCATTAGACTAACAGTAGACTTCTCAACTGAAACCTTACAGGCCAGAAGAAAATGGGATGATATATTCAAAATACTGGAAGAAAAAAATTGTGAGCCAAGAGTTCTATATGCAGCAAGGTTATCTTTCAGAAATGAGAGAGAAATAGTCTATTTCCCAGACAAACAAAGATCATGGGAGTTCACTACCACATGACCAGCTCTGCAAGAAATTCTTAAAGAAGTCCTGCATCCGGAACCTGAAAAACAATAATCGCTACCACAGATTTCCAAAAAAAAAAAAAAAAAAGCAAAACCCACCATTAAAACCAAAATGCTAATGAGAAGGAGAGAGAAGCCAGATCATGTCACCTCAAAAATCTAACTAACAATGAAGATGAAAAATAAAAGGGAAAGAAAGGAACAAATGATATTTAAAACATCTGAACAAAAAGCAATAAAATGACAAGAACAAAGCTATACTTATGAATAACAACCTTAAATATAAATGGACTAAAATCCCCAATCAAAAGACACAGATTGACTGATTGGATTAAGAAGCTAGACTCAACTGTATGCTGTCTTTAAGAGACCCACCTCACCTATAAAGACACACACACAGACTAAAAGTGAAGGGATCATAAAAGATATACCATGCAAATGGAAACCAAAAATGAGCAGGAGTAGCTACTCTTATATTAGAAAAAATAGACTTCAAACAAAAATCCATAAAAAGAGACAAAGAAGGCCATTATATAGTGATAAAGGGATCTACCTAGTTAGAAGACATAACAATCATAAATATGTATGCATCCAACACTGGGGCATCCAGATATGTAAAGCAAATACTCTTAGACCTAAAAAAAGAGACAGTCCCTAACACAATAGTAATAGGTGACCTGAACACCCCTCTCTCAGCATTGAACAGATCTTCCAGGCATAAAATAAACAAAGACACACAGGATTTAAAGTACACCTTAGACCAACAGGGCCTGGTACACATCTATAGAACATTTCAGCCAACACATAGAGAATGCAACTTCTTCTCATCAGCACATGAAACATTTTCTGGGATAGACATGTTAGGTCACAAAACAAGTCTCATCAAATTTTAAAAAGTTGAAATCATTCCTAGTATCTTTTCTGATAACAGTGGACTAAAACTGAAAATCAATAACAAGTAAAATTCTGGAAAGTACTCAAGTGCATGAAAATTAAACAACAGACACTTCAATGACCTATCGGATGAAGAAATTAAATAGGAAATCAAAAACTTGCTTGAAACTAATGAAAATAAAGATACACCATACCAAAACCTGTGGTATACTGCAAAAGCAGTAGTAAAAAGGAAGTTTGTTGCAATAAATGCTTACATCCATAGAATGGAAAGACTTCAAACAAATGACCTAACACTATGCCTGAAAGAACTAGAAAAACAACAATAGTCTAATCCAAAAAGTAGTAGATGTAAAGAAAAAATTAAGATCATGGCAGAATTAAATGAAATACACACCCAAATAATGATACAAAAGATCAATGGAACAAAAATTTGGTTTTTGAAAAGATAAATAAAATAGAAAAACCATTAGCTAGGTTGATAAGAAATAAAAAGAAGACCCCCCAAATAACAACCAAAAAAAAAAAAGAAATTATAAGGTAGACATTGCAATCAATACCATGGAAATATGAAGTATCATTAGAGATTATTATAAACAACATTACAACAAAAAATATGAAAACCTGGAGGAAATGGATAAATTTCTGACACATACAAACTATGAAGACTGAACCAAGAAACAGAGAACCTGAATAGGCCAATAACAATCAAGGAGATTGAAGCAGTAATCAGCAGTCTTCCAACTAAGAAAAGCCCAGGACTGGATGGCTTTACAGCTGAATTCTATCAAAAGTTTAAGGAAGAATTAATACCACTTCTCTTCAAACTTTTCCAAAAAATTGAAACAGAAGCCATTCTCCCAAATTCATCCTATGAGGCCACCATCACCCTATTATCAAAATCAGATAAAAACATAACAAAAAAAGAGAATTACAGGTCAATATCCTTGATGAATATAGATACAAACAAAAATCCTCAGCAAAATATTAGCAACCAGAATACAACAATACATCAAAAGAATTATACACCATGATCAACTGGGATTCATCCCAGGGATGCAAGGTTGGTTCAACATGTGCAAGTAAATAAATACGATATACCACATCAACAAAACCAAAGACAAAAACCATATTATCTCAATAAATGCAGAAAAAGCATTCAACAAAATTCAACACCTTCACAATAAAGACTCTCAGCAAATTAGGTATAGAGAGAAATTATCTCAACACAATAAAAGCCATTTACAACAAACCAATACCATCCTGAATGGGGAAAAGCCTTCAGCTTTTCCCTTAAGAACAAGAACAACACAAGGTTGCCCACTCTCACCACTCCTATTTACCACTGTATTGGAAGTACTAGCCAGAGCAATCAGACAGGAGAAAGAAATAAAGGGCATCTAGGGGCCGGCCTGGTGGCGCACTGCTATAGTGCGCCGATTGGGAAGCATGGTGGCGCTCCCACATACAGACCAGCTGCTCACTGGCTGAGCAAGGGGCGGGAGCAACACCGAGGGTTGCGATCCCGTGGCCGGTCCCGGCCCGGTACAGGCGTGACACTGACGGTTGCGATCCGTTGCCGGTCACAAAAAAAAAAAAAAAAAAAAAAAAAAAAAAAAAAAAAAAAAAAAAAAATAAAGGGC
>NW_007726145.1:0-4291 GCF_000696425.1 Galeopterus variegatus | reverse complement strand
AAAAAAAAAAAAAAAAAAAAGACAAAATAAATAAATAAATAAATAAAAATAAAGGGCATCTATATCGGTGAAGACAAAGTCAAATTGTCCTTTGTTTGCAGATGGCATGATCCTATATACAGAAAAACCTTAACAGTCTAGCAAAAAAGTCTTATAGCTGATAAATTAATTCAGTAATGTTGCAGGATACAAAATTAATACAAAAAAGTTGGTAACATTCTTATATTCTGACAATGAACTAGCAGAAAAAGAAACCAAGAAAGCAAGCCCATTTACAATAGCTAACAAAAATAAATATATAAAATACCTAGGAATCAATTTAAACAAGGAGGTGAAAGATCTCTACAATGAGAACTACAAATAACTGCAGAAGGAAATTAGAGGACACAAATAGATGCAAAGACATTCCATGCTCCTGGATTGGAAGAATTAACATCATGAAAATGTCCATACTACAGAAAGCGATCTACAGATTCAGTATAATCCCCATCGAAATGCCAAAGCATTCATTTCAGTAATAGAAAAACAATGCTTTTCATTTGGAACAAAAAAAAGGACCCTGAATAGCCAAAGGTATTCTGAGCAAAAGAAATAAAGCTAGAAGCATTGCACTACCTGCCTTCAAATTATATAACAAATCTATAGTAACCAAAACAGCATAGCAGCAGCATAAAAACAGACTTACAGTCCAATGGAACAGAACAGAGAACCCAGAAATCAACCCATGTACATGCAAGGAAAGTGGGGGCAAGAGAGAAGGCCCTGCTCACCCATATAAAGTAAATAAAGTCCAAGAGAGATTGCAGGCTGGGAATTAGCATATGGAAGTCATACTGAGGTAACAAGGCCAAGATCACAAAATAAGAATCTTCACATGGAGGTTATCCATTACATAGGCAACCAGCCACCTAGCTGAGATTTCTATTAACACGTTTACAAGGAGGACACACCCTGCTGAAATATGCATTGTAACTTCAGTTACAAATTTCAGGACATTTTAATTGCATTATAATGCACTACTACCTCTATGAGGAATCTATAGAATTATCATAAACATGATATCTAACATGTATTGACTATTTCTGTGCCACCATATGCACTTATATACTTTCACTTGTATAATTCTCAGCCCAATGAGATGAGGTACTATAATGAAGTCCCATTTTACAGATGAGGAAACTGAAACTAAGAAACGATAGTTAGCTCACTTGCACAAGGTTGCACAACTAGCAAGTTGCAGAGTTGGAATCTGAACACAGACTTATGGTGACTCATACCCAAGGCTCCTCTATCTCATTATAAGATATTCTATCATTTATTAGTGAGCCAGACATATTTTAAAAAACAGCCCATCGGACGTCAAAACCAGATTAAAAATCATTGGACTACCACTTAGATGAAAACTAGAGGATTTTCTTTTCTGCTCACTGAGTTTATTTTTTAATGTTGAAAGCAGATGGTTTCCTTTCAGTGCACCCTCACCTTTGGTTATACAAAACAGTGTTTGTAACAAAGTTACTCTTATAAAATGTGGGAAATTGGTCAGTGCTACATTTTAGAGGCTGCTCATTCCCTCCAGGCTTCAACAAGTCATTTGAAATCTAGACCTGAGTTTAGTTGAAAAGGGCTTAAATTTTCATAGTAATCCAAGAGAAAAGATTGAAGACATGAAGAGAGTACCAAGCTCTCTGAATTCTTAGTTTTGGCATCCTGTCCAGGTTTTCTGTTAACTGCTGTGAGAAAAAAAGAAAGAAATGCAGAGAGGCAACATAAGGTGCTATCAAGATCCCACTACAAAAAAGGTGTCAAAATATAATGACACCCCAAAAAGCACCAATGTAAAGTAACAGAAAGAGTTAACAAAATAATTCAGGTAAAAGAAAAGCACTTAGATTTTTTTTTAATTTTATTTTGTTTTGTCAATATACAACTTGGTTGATTATTGTGGCCCCCATTACCAAAACCTCTCTCTCTCCTTCCTCTCCCCCCTCCCTCCCAACAACCTCATATCTGTTCTCTTGTCGTATCAACTTCAAGGAATTGTAATTGTTATGTCTTCTTCCCTCCCCCTCCAGTTTATTTGTGTATCTATTTATTTATTTTTAGCTCCCACAAATAAGTGAGAACATGTGATATTTCTCTTTCTGTGCCTGACTCGTTTCACTTAATATAATTCTCTCTAGGTCCATCCATGTCATTACAAATGGCAGTATTTCATTCTTTTTTATAGCTGAGTAGTATTCCATTGTGTAGATATACCACATTTTCCATATCCACTCATCTGATGATGGACATTTGGGCTTGTTCCAACTCTTAGCTATTGTAAAGAGTGCTGTGATGAACATTGGGGAACAGGTATACCTTCGATTTGATGATTTCCATTCCTCTGGGTATATTCCCAGCAGTACTTTTTTTTTAAATTTAATTTTATTTTGTCAATATACATTGTGATTGATTATTGTGGCCCATTACCAAAACCTCCATCTCTCCTCCCTGCCCCCCTCCTTCCCAACAATGTCCTTTCTGTTCGCTTGTTATATCAACTTCAAGGAATTGTAATTGTTATGTCTTCTTCCCTCCTCCACCCCCAGGTTGTTTGTGTATTTATTTATTTATTTTTAGCTCCCACAAATAAGTGAGAACATGTGATATTTCTCTTTCTGTGCCTGACTCGTTTCACTTAATATAATTCTCTCTAGGTCCATCCATGTCATTGCAAATGGTAGTATTTCATTCTTTTTTATAGCTGAGTAGTATTCCATTGTGTAGATATACCACATTTTCTGTATCCACTCATCTGATGATGGACATTTGGGCTGGTTCCAACTCTTAGCTATTGTAAATAGGGCTGTAATAAACACAGGAGTACGGTTGTCCCTTCAACATGATGAAGATACACTTCAGGAAGTAGGACTGGACACAGATTTCATGAATATGACCCCAAAGCACAGGCAACCAAAGGAAAAATAAACAAATGGGATTATATCAAACTAAAAAGCTTCTGCACAGCAAAAGAAACAATTAACAGAGTTAAAAGACAACCAACAGAGTGGGAGAAAATATTTGCAAAATATACATCTGACAAAGGATTAATATCCAGAATATACAAGGAACTGAAGCAACTTTACAGCAAAAAAACAAATAACCCAATTAAAAAATGGGCAAAGAGCTAAAGAGGCATTTCTCAAAGGAGGATATACGAATGGCCAACAGACATATGAAAAAATGCTCAACATCACTCAGCATTCGGGAAATGCAAATCAACAGCATTTAGATTTTGTTTTACAACTTTACTGACTCAGAACCTGGTCAAGCAACTTTAATCTTTTCACAACAAAGAGAACTAGAAAAAGTATAGAAAAGAGCCAGCTAAAGACTATAAAAAGGGGAGAACAGTGGGGAGGAGGGTACAGAGTCCAGGGTGGAGAAAGAGAGCAAAGGGGGAAAGAGGAAGCAAAAAACAGAAAAGGTGGAGAAAAAAGAGAACACATTCAATTTGGTAGCTTTTAGTAAAGTTGTGCAACAAATAAATATAGCAATGTGTAAGTGAGCAAAACATCAATTTATCAACATTAATACTTTCTTTAGAATTATCATTGAATTTAAAGTATTCTGTATTTTTTATGCTGCAGTTATTTTTTAAGTTTTATTTTATTTTTGATTGACATAATAATTATACATATTTATGGGGTACAGTGTGACTTTAAAAAAACATCAAGAAGAAAAAATTAAGGAGAAAAGTGCTTGAGGGTGTTGTAGGAGAAAAGTGAAATTCCCCAGGGACCTGATGAAAGGGGATATTTCTGGGGATGGGGACAGAGCTTAGGACATAGGACAAGAGAAAACAAAACAGTTGGTAGATGACTCTGAAGGGTCAAAAGACACAGAAAACAATACTATAGAAACTTGACTTAGAAGTGCAGGTTCGGGGGAGAGGAAGGAGGGAAAAGGAGTAATTGGTAAAGAGACATGAAAAATCAACCACATTGTATATTGATAAATTAAAATAAAAAAGAAGTTTAAAAAACTAAATAAATGGAAAAAAATTTTTTTAACTTTAAATTTTAAAAAAGAAGTGCAGGTTGATTCAAGCTGATATTTAATGGCCAAATATAGCATACTGCACGTGACATTGCCTGCATTTGTTCTGATATTGCTAAACAGTCAAAGTTACGAATCCAAATGCCTCCCAA
The DNA here is from genome assembly GCF_000696425.1 of Galeopterus variegatus. NCBI lineage: Eukaryota > Metazoa > Chordata > Mammalia > Dermoptera > Cynocephalidae > Galeopterus > Galeopterus variegatus. The sequence continues at coordinate 98 of NW_007726145.1, read as the reverse complement.
TCCATTAAGCTTCCCCATCACTGCAGGACTGAATGCAAGAAGTGTTGGGGGCCTGAAGCTCCACACCCCTTCTTGTGAGACCGCTTCTCCTTGACAAT
>NW_007726144.1:1373823-1438573 GCF_000696425.1 Galeopterus variegatus | reverse complement strand
TGTTTTTATGCCAGTACCATGCTGTTTTGGTTATTATAGCTTTGTAGTATAGTTTAAAGTCAGGTAGTGTCATGCCTCCAGCTTTATTTTTTTTGCTCAGCATTGCTTTGGCTATATGTACTCTTTTGTAATTCCATATAAATGTCTGGATAGTTTTTTCCATTTCTGAGAAAAATGTCATTGAAATTTTGATGGGGATTGCACTGAATTTGTAGATCACTTTGGGTAGTATGGACATTTTCACAATGTTGATTCTTCCAAACCAAGAGCATGGGATATCTTTCCATCTTCTTGTATCCTCTCTAATTTCTCTCAGCAGTGGTTTGTAGTTCTCATGATAGAGATTTTTCACATCCTTGGTTAACTCAATTCCTAAGTTTTTTTTTCTTTTTTGGTGGCTACTGTAAATGGGCAAGATTTCTTGATTTCTCTTTCTACCTGTTCACTATAGGAGAATAGAAATGCTACTGATTTTGTGTGTTGATTTTGTATCCTGCTACTGTGCTGAACTCATTTATCATCTCCAAGAGTTTTTTTGTAGAGGCCTTAGGCTGTTCGATATATAGGACCATGTCATCTGCAAACGGGGACAGTTTGACTTCATCTTTTCCAATCTGGATGCCCTTTATTGCCTTCTCTTCGTTGATTGCTCTGGCTAGTACTTCCAACACTATGTTGAATAGGAGTGGTGAGAGTGGGCATCCTTGTCTAGTTCCTGTTCTTAAAGATAAAGCTTTCAGCTTTTCCCCATTCAGGTTAACATTGGCAGTGGGTTTATCATATATGGCTTTAATTATCTTGAGATACTTTCTGTCTATACCTAACATATAGAGGGTCTTTGTCATGAATGAATATTGAATTTTATCAAATGCTTTTTCAGCATCTATAGAGATGATCATATGGTCCTTGTGCTTGATTTTATTAATATGGCGTATCACATTTATTGATTTGCGTATGTTGAAGCAACCTTGCATCCCTGGGATGAATCCCACTTGATCATGGTGTATAATTTTATGTATGTGTTGCTGTATTATGTTAGCTAGTATTTTAGTGAGGATTTTTGCATCTATATTCATCAAGGATGTCGGACTGTAGTTTTCTTTTTTAGTTGAATCTTTACCTGGTTTTGGTATCAAGATGATATTTGCTTCATAGAATGAGTTTGGGAAATGTCTCTTGTTTCAATCTTTTGGAATAATTTGTAAAGAATTGGTGTCAATTCCTCTTTGAATGTTTGGTAAAATTCTGCTGTGAATCCATCTGGGCCTGGGCTTTTCTTTGTTGGGAGCCTTCCGATAACAGCTTCAATCTCCTTTATTGTTATTGGTCTGTTCAGATTTTCTACATCTTCTTGGCTCAGTTTTGGTAGTTTATGTGTGTCCAGAAATTTATCCATTTCCTTCAGATTTTCAAATTTGTTGGCATATAGTTGTTTATAGTAGTCTCAAATGATTCCTTGTATTTCAGATGGATCAGTTGTAATATCACCTTTTTCATTTCTAATTTTTGTTATTTGAATCTTCTCTCTTCTTTTTTTTGTTAGCCATGCTAATGGTTTGTCAATTTTATTTATCTTTTCAAAAAACCAACTTTTTGATTCGTTGATCTTTTGTATTGTTTTTTGGGTTTCAATTTCGTTAAGTTCTGCTCTGATCTTGATGATTTCTTTCCGTCTGCTAACTTTAGGTTTGGATTGTTCTTGTTTTTCTAGTTCTTTAAGGTGCAGTATTAGATTGTTCACTTGCCAGCTTTCCATTTTTCTGAGGTAGGCATTTAATGCAATAAATTTCCCCCTTAGTACTGCCTTTGCTGTATCCCACAAGTTTTGGTATGATGTATCATTATTTTCATTAGTTTCAATAAATTTTTTTATTTCCTGCTTGATTTCTTCTTGGACCCATGTATCATTAAGTAGAATGTTGTTTAATTTCCATGTGTTTGTATACTTTCCAGAGTTTTGTTTATTATTGATTTCTAGTTTTAATCCATTGTGGTCTGAGAAAATACATGGGATAATTCCAATTTTTTTGAATTTGTTGAGACTTGATTTGTGTCCTAATATGTGATCTATCCTGGAGAATGATCCATGTGCTGATGAGAAGAATGAATATTCTGAGGTTGTTGGATGGAATGTTCTGTAGATATCTGCCAAGTCCAATTGGTCTAGTATGTTGTTTAGATCTTGTGTTTCTCTGCTGATTCTTTGCCTAGATGATCTGTCCAATACCGACAGTGAGGTGTTCAGGTCCCCTGCTATTATGGTATTAGTGCCTATTTCCTTCTTTAGGTCTAATAGTTTGTTTTATAAATCAGGGTGCTCCAACATTGGGTGCATATATATTTATGAATGTCTTCTTGATGGATCAATCCTTTTATCATTATGTAGTGGTCCTCATTATCTCTTTTTATGGTTTTTAGTTTAAAGTCTATTTTATCAGATATAAGAATAGCTACTCCAGCTCGTTTTTCATTTGTTTGTATGGCAAATCTTTTTCCATCCTTTCACTCTTAATCTATGTGAGTCTTTATGGGTGAGGTGGGTCTCCTGAAGGCAGCACATAGTTGGGTCCTCCTTTTTAATCCAGTCAGCCAGTCTGTGTCTTTTGATTGGAGAATTTAAGCCTTTTACATTAAGAGTTGTTATTGAAAAGTGTTGATTTAATCCTAGCATTTTATTGATTTTTGTTTCGATGTCTTAGGTGTCTTTTGTTCCTTTCTTTCTGATTTACTGCTTGTTTTATGTATTTTTTGGTTCCTTGGGTTGTAGATAACCTTTTTGTTTGTTTTCTCTTCATGGATGCCATTTTTATTGTACTAGTGGGTTTTAATTTTTCTTGCTTTTTATGGCAGTGGTAGTTCTTTTTCAGGTACCAAACCCTTGAGAATTTCTTGTAAGGGTGGTCGTGTGGTAGTGAACTCCTGCAGTTTTTGTTTGTCTGAGAAATATACTATTTGTCCTTCGTTTCGGAAGGGTAGCCTTGCAGGGTAGAGTATTCTTGGCTGGCAATCTCTGTCTTTTAGTGTTTTGAATATATCATCCTATTTCTTTCTGGCTTTTAGGGTTTGTGATGAAAAGTCTGATGTTAGTCTGATCAGGGCTCCCTTATAGGTGATTTGAGGCTCCTCTCTTGCAGCTTTTAAAATTCTCTCTATCTTTGAGTTTAGCCAATTTGACTATAACATGTCTTGGAGAAGACCTTTTTGGGTTGAATACATTTGGGGATCTTTGAGCTTCCTGAATCTGAAGATCTGTGTCTTTTCCTATACCTGGGAAGTTTTCTGCCACTATCTGTTGAATATGTTTTCAATGCAATCTCCTTTTTCCTCCCCTCTGGAATACCCATGACTCGGATATTTGAGCGCTTAAAGTTGTCTGACATCTTCTGATATCTTCTTCAATGCTTTTAATTCTTTTTTCTTTCTTTCTTTTTTTTTTTGTCTGTGTTATTTCAAACAGCCCATGTTCAAGGTCAGAAGTTCTCTCTTCTACTTCTGCAAGCCTGGTGGTTAAACTCTCGGTTGTGTTTTTTATTTCGTTGAATGAATTCTTCAGTTCGGCAAGCTGTGCTACATTCTTTTTCAAGGCATTGATTTCCTTGTACATTTCTTCTTTCAGATCCTGTATACTTTTCCTCATTTCATCGTGTTGTCTAGCTGAGTTTTCTTGTATCTCATTCAGTTTCCTTAGAATTATCACTCGAAATTTCTTGTCAGACATTTCAAGGGCTTCTTGTTCTATAGGATCTAGAGCTTGAGAGTTATTACCCTTTGGTGATATACTTTCTTGATTTTTCATATTTCTGGTATCTTTCCTTTGATGTTTAGTCATTGTGGCAGGGGGTTTCACAGTCCACTGGTTTGACACTATTGTCTGGCTAGGATGTTGCTGGGGTTGCCAATATGATATGGCTACCTCAGTGTCTGCTCAGTTGGCCACTAGTGCCTTGTATGTGTGGTTGCCTCGGGTCTTGGGCCTCTCTGAGGAGCCACCTCTCTGGTCAGCATGCACTCGGCTGGGCTGCGGGTCGCATGCCGGCACCTCAGGGCATGTGGTCTCTGCAGAGCTTCCGCCTCCCCTGCTGGATGTCTCCCTGCTCTGAGCGCCCTGGGCCGGGCTGCGGATGGAATTGGGTGGTGGCGGTGAGGCCTACCTGCTGGGTCACGCGCCGGCACCGCAGGTCGTGTGGTCTCTGCAGAGCTTCTGCCTCCCCTGCTGAACGTCTCCCTGCTCCACACGCACTAGGCAAGTTCTTGCTTTTTTAAAGTTGCTCAAAGAAATGAATATAAGTTGTTTTAAGTTTTTTAATGAGAAAAATATTCTCAGCATTCAAGTGTTCAAAAGCGTTTGTTGGGGCTGGCCCGGTGGCGCACTGCTACAGTGCACTGCTTGGGAGCGCGGCAGCGCTCCTGCCAAGGGTTTGGATCCCACATACAGACCGGCCGCTCACTGGCTGAGCGAGGTGCGGGCACAACACCGAGGGTTGCGATCCCGTTGCCGGTCCCGGTCCGGTACGGGCGCGACACTGAGGGTTGCGATCCATTGCCGGTCACGAAAAAAGACAAAAAAAGGAAAAAGGAAAAAAAAAAAAAGCGTTTGTTAATATCCTTTTGGTATAAATGAATTCTCCAATAGGAAGACATTATGGACACAGCTCTATTATTATTTCATTCTGAATTTTGATGTTTGAGAATATACTGCATTTTATCCATCAGAGGTAACTTGATCCTTTGACCTGATTGAGAGATTCTTAGCTTTACTGATAAAGTCTGATAATACAAGGGTGTTTCCAGGGAAAACATCCTATATCAACTTTATATAAGACTCACTGTGGCCTTTCAATCTACATATTTAAATCTCCAATTATTCCTGAAAATGTACTTAATCTTTAAAAGCTGATCGAAATCAAAATTTCTGTGTTCCTCTTTGAAGACACCAATTAGGCATGTTGTATTTCTTTCCATTTTTCCATACATGACACACCTACCTCATCCTTTTAACTCATTTTCATTTTGTTCCTTCTTCCCCACTGTTTTCAAATATGCTGCTACTAATTTCACTTTTTTTCCCCTTTCACTTGTCTCCAAAGGCATTACTTTTTATGTTTTTGTGCCTTAAATGTCTCATTATCTGTTTCCTATGCTCTTGTACTGTTGCTTCACCTTATGTTTTATAGAGATGATTCTTTTAAATTTTTATAATTCCCAGTAAAGAAAGTATCTGGAAACAATATCCATGCTACACCTGCAATCCATTCTGCCAAAGCGTGTTAGCTAGGGAAGCTCTGTTATGAGTTGACAGGTATTTTCTCTCAGCACTTTGAAGATATAATTCTTTTATTTCCTAATTTTTCCTTAATTGCTGTTGAAAAGCCTGATATTAGTTTAACTGTCATTCCTTAGTCTAAGTCTCATTTGCTGCTTTAAAGTTTTGTGGGGGTTTTTTTTAGGTCCACTAAAATGTGTCTCAGTATAGATATAGTATCCTCTATCTGCTCTTATACTTTCTACCATATTTGCCATCTCTGGCTCTGCTAAATTATAGGACATTTCTCAATGCTATTTTCCAGTCCACTGTTCCTCCACAGCTACGTCTAAATTTGAAGAATGAACTATTATTCACTGAGGTTTTAAATTTTAATGAATGCATTTTTTATCAAGAAAATATGTTTTCCATTTCTAGAAAAATATTTCATTGGCTTCTTTTGAAAGTCTTCCTGATTATTTTCTTATAGGTTTATTCTTATTTTGCTTATTATTCCTTCAAGTCTTTAATCATTTCAAATACAGTTATTTTATATTTATCCAACAACTGTATCATTAGAAGTTCTTGCAGAGTTTAATCCTGCTCCTAATTTTATCTGCTGTTGCTGCTCATCATGTATAACTTTCTTGCTCTTTTTTAAATCTGAGATGCTTCACTGAATGTATAGACCATGAAGAATCCTAGTTACAAACTCCCCAACATGAGTGGGCTTAGAATAAAATGCAGGGAAATTTTAAAAATTCATCTTTAGATGGGATAATTTTTCTTTGAGAAAGGTATCAAAAATACATATATAAGGAAAAGACTGAGATGTAGCTCTAAAAAACCAACACGAAAAATACCAACATCTCAACATAAACATGACCAAGATTTGAACAGACCATTCGCATAAGAAATTTAAATAGCAGAGATAAAGAAAAAACATTCAAACTCACTTACAGGGGAAGAAATATACCAAAACAGGAATTTCAGATTTTGCCATTGTTATTAGTGACTGCCAAGAAACCCAAGAGAATAAAGAAAATGACAAACAAGACCTTTTAAAATATATTCACAGAATCTAATTAAATGGCAATCTACAAAGAGGGAGACAGAAAAGAACAAAAGTTATAAAAACATTTTTAAATATCTTCTTTTAAATGATATTATGAATTCATTCTTAAAAGCAGGTCTGGCCTCAGTCTCAGGAAAGCAAAACAACTAAATGCTTACTTTCATGTCATATCTGGTATCATAAAACTTGTGAGTAATCAACTTGATAGAATAGATTACTAGGAATTATAATCTGTTTAACATTGTCAGCGATAAAAAAAAGCATGTCACTTCAGTTTATGGTAATTATCTGAATATCACTTTCAAATGAAGGTAAGCACTCTATTTTAAACACGGAGTGAAGAGGACGGCCAGTTAGATCAGTTGGTTAGAGGATGGTAAAACACCAGGGTCAAGGGTTCAGATTCCTATACTGATCAGCCACCAAAAATAAACAAACAAACAAACAAACACAGAGCAAACAATTTCCTTATAGGCCTTGTGTTAAAATTTAATAAGTTGAGGTATGTGTTACTGCAAAAGTGAAATGCTGAAATAGTCATGATCATGAAAGCTATTAATTTCATGCCCTAAAACAATAACCACCATATAGTTAAATAAACAAGGAAACAGAATGACAATACAAATATTGAATATATTATCTAGAGTAGTATGAACATTATCTTATGTTCATATAAGACTAAATTATAAGAATTACATTTAAATAATAATTCTAATCTACAGAAAATTTTATGGTATAAGCCTAAATAGCATTAAACATATCAACCTTTTAGTGAAGTATCTTATTCTCTTTAATCCTTGAGTCTTTCAAGAAAAATTACTATTTGGGAATTCTTCACATTATGTGAAGATTAATTAAAAGCAAACTCTCAACTTAGCTCAAAATTTCAAAAGAGGGCCGGCCCAGTGGCACACTCGGTAGAGTGCGGCGCTTGGGAGCGTGGCGGCGCTCCCACCGAGGGTTCGGATCCCATATAGAGACCGGTCTGCTCACTGGTTGAGTGCGGTGCAGGCGTGACACCGAGGGTTGCGATCCCGTTGCCAGTCGTGGTACGGGCGCGACACTGAGGGTTGCGATCCCGTTACCGGTCACGAAAAAAGACAAAAAGAAAAAAAAAATTTCAAAAGAAAGAAAACTCCAAAATAAACCACATTTATCTACAATAAATCATCTTTGGTCTGGACATAAGATGGAAAAGTATAAAAAAAGAAGAAAATGTTAGAAGAAAACAAACATCTAAAACAAAGTGTGTTCTCACTCCAAAAAAACCTGTTTGCTCTAAGATAAAATTGAATGCTTACATGATTCTATGAGGCTTAAAATGTGAATCAGAGACTGCTAATCATTTTTAGTAATTGATTACAACAGATTTTTAAGAGTTGCCCAAGCTATGAAACCGAGGTACAAAGTTCCTTTGAGAAAACACATTAAAACACTTGTTCCTAATTCTCCTTCTTCTAGTACAAAATATTAATATCATTAGATATGTTACTTCTATGTCTTGCACATCGGACTTTTTTGTTGTTATTGTTGTTGGCTTGCAGGTATGGGGATCTGAACCCTTGACCTTGCTGTTGTAACACCACGCTCTCACCCACTGACCTAACTGGCCAGCTCTTCAGACATCTAGATATGTAAAAATATGCATGCTTGATAGCACAGCATAATAAATAAAATTAAATTTCTGCTTGGATTGTTTGACCAAAGATATCTACATCTCACACTCCCTAACAACAGGAAGAATCTGACTGGAAAAAAAATCGTATAGGATGGAAATCAGTAAAGAAAGAAGTTAAAATAAATTGTCATTTAATTGATAGAAACAACAGAACAAACAAGGTAAAGGTTATGAGTGATCTGGAAATCATAAGAATAGGATGTTTTGTTCACACCAAGTTGCATGTTTAGAGAATAATTACAGCAGAAAATTTCAGTTACAAAATTAATGTCTATAAGCAAAAATTCACTAAACTATGTTCATCATTCTTAATATATCAGAGATTGAAATTAACTTACCATGTACTCTACTAAAATAGGGAGGGCTAGCCATTATTAAATGTTAAAAAAGTGTGCTTGATCAAAGGAAAGCTTTAATATTATACTCTGTAGATAGCAATACAACATAGGAAGACTTACTAAAAGTAGTTTACTGGAACCCACTAAAAAAGTTAACTACAATGATGTATCTTAGGAGTATATATATTCTTTACATGAGACCTACAGCAAATTCCTCCTATCATTCTATTATGGGACAGATATTGAAAATAGTGTGCAGTGCAATGAAAGCTGAAATGCAGGGCGAAATTCACATACAATTTTATCATCTTGTAAGCCAATTACACACATCTCCATTGCAATGTTTCCAGATAAAAGGTTTACGGATAAATTTTTCCCAAATGATTGTATGAAACATATGTTACTTGCAAAAATTTGTTAGAAATTAGAAATAATGCTCTGGTTTCTCTTCAGATTGTACAAATCTTTCGCCTTTTACTAAAGAAATTAGAAATATAAGGGCAAGAATCTTAAGTCTGCTCCTGAAAATATTCAGAAAACATTTTCAGGAAATGTACAAAGCTTTAGTCTATGGCATATACTCAAAAGAGAACCAAAATATCTGAAAACACAGAGGGGGAAAAGGCCAAACAAAAAATTTCTAAAACTTAAGCATATAGATAATTAAACTAATCATTTAAACAGAAAATCAGCAAATATTTTATTTTTGAAAGCAGACTACTCCGTGCTTTTCTTAAATTACAAAACCCTTAGGTATTGGGCTTAAATTCTGTATTCCAGACTGAAGCCCAAACTCTATACTCACTCACATTATACTATATTGCCCCATTATATTCAAGAGTAAGCAAAAACATATGACTAAAGGAAGTTTAATTCCTTCAAAAAATACTATGATAATTGAAAGAATAGCAATAAAAATATAGAAATTTCTTCTTGCTATATAATTTAAGGAACAAACGTAAAGTGTCAATTTGCCCTAGATATCAGCAGCAAAGGACTTAAAGAAGTCTGTAAGTTCTTTTTTTATACCTACTGTTTTATTCCTGACATGAAAAAAGTCACCTCAACAGCACATATCTGACTTAATATGTAGTCTTTCTCCTAGGATTTCTCCCCATAAGTCCCTATCTAACTAGTTGTAAAGAGGTACAATTTAGAACTGTGTACCCAGTGATTTTGACTTACTAGTGAGGTCAGAGAGAAAAGAACTTCTCTTTCATCACGTATTCAATTTTGTCTCCCTATTAATGAACTTTCATAAAAGCCCCAGGTTTTGCTATCTCATATAGGTCCTTTAATTCTGATGTTGCCCCAAAAATCTTTACTCATTTCCATATGACTGTATCTCAGAATTAATTAGTAACATGCAATTATTGAGCAGTCTGTATGTTAGCATCTCTGAAGTGATTTACAGTTACTAACACAAAATAAAAGATACAGACAGACAACCATAAAAAGCAGCATGTGAATTAGCAAGTAAAAGTGGTAATGTTTAGGCTTAATTCTCTGAAATTAAAGGAGCTATGCCTTCTAACAATATGGTTCAATGACTTTTTCCATTAGCAAGATAACAATGAAATCAGAAACATTCACATTCACCGTATCTTATTATGTACACCATTAAAACCACAATATATACTCAAGCAGATATCCCTTACATTCTACACTCTGAGAGAAAGTGAACTGCTCAATCGGCCAAATACAGCACCGATTAGAGAAGTTTCTACTACAAAATGAAAGAACCGAGGATGAACCTGATTAAACTAATTATGGTACTTTTAATCTTCCTCATACATTTATAGCAGAGGCTGCACAATGCAATCGAAGGGACCTGCTTGTCTCCTCCATTTAAGGGAGCATATGCTTCCATAACAGAAGTTATTTTTGGGAGAGTGGTACCTTGTTTTGTCATGGTTGCCCCTTAGCTGTTTTGTGTATGTAAAAGGAGTAAAAATGGCTTAACAGAAATGTGGAGATCCAAAATAATTTGCATAATTGCTGCTGCCATAGAGAAGCTGGGCTCTGTGCCAACTGTTCTCTTCGCTACTATGAAATACCTCTAGCTCAAGCATCTTCCAAAGTAAACAATCAAGATAAAGGTAAGAAAACAGAATCCATCATAGCAGGGCTTAGAGATACCTATATACCATCAGGTCTTCTTGCTTGAAGAGCTTTTGTTAACAAGAACATGAGAGTGGAAAGGTAGCAGTGGTACCTTTTCATGAGTTGGCATAAGAAAAAATGCACTCAAAGACGGCAACGAGGCCATAGGGCACAGGTAGGATAAGAAAATGTGTCTATCTCCTTCTATATAACAAGTCTCAAATTCTCTAGTTAGAGCTAAGGAGGCTAAATACAAGGTTTATTATTATTATTACTTTTTAAAGAAAATGTAATTTTATTAATATTTTTTAATTTCCAGGATGTTGTTGCAGAGCAGTTGGGAGGGAGAGGGAGAGGGGAAACGGGAAAGAAATGGGATGGAATAAGGAGGAAGGAGTAGGGGTGGGATTGAGGTCTGTGGGATCCCCTCATTTCCACAGGGGAGACTGGGGGGCATCCAGTGGTGGCTTGATCATTGCCAAGCTGGGTAGAGATGTTAGGTGGGTGTGGCAAAAGCCCTTGCCCCCCACTGTCCCACCCAGCTCAGGAACCCAGGACCCTGCTTACTGCAGCTTGGTGGTCACTGGGCTGGTTGCATGTGTCAGGGGAGTGTGGCTGAGGCCCAAGGCCCCCCACTGCCCCAGACTGGGAGAGCCCAAGGTGCTTCCTGCAGCAGCTTGGTGGTCACTGCTGCACTTGCTGTGGGTGTTGGGGGGTATGGCTTAAGCCCGAGGCCCCCACTACCCTGGCTTGGGAGGCCAGGGCACTTCCTGCGGCAGCTCAGTGGTCACCGCTGGACTGGCTGCAGGTGTCAGGGGATGTGGCTGAGGGCTGAGGCCCCCATCACCCTGGCTTGGAGAGCCCAGGGTGCTTCCTGTGGCAGCACTGTGGCTGCTGCTTGGCTGGCTGTGCGTGTCGGGGGTGGGGGAATGGCTGAGGCCCTCATTCACCACCCTCGGGATTGGTTACAGGTGTGGGGGTTGGGATGGCACTGCTGAGGCCACCGGCCCTCCCCCCTTACTGGCTTGGTAGCCCAGGGGACTGGTGGTCCTTCTAGGTGTTATAGGTGTTCTTGGAGAAATGAGACCTTTACTAGTTAATATGAAACTTTGTCTCTGGTTGCGATACACTGTTTTTTCTTTCATTTCTGTGTTGGATTATTTGCTGTTCCCACCATTTAAACTCTGTGCTGGAACTAATTTGCTGTCCTTGCTTACTTCTAAAATGGGGTAACTTCCTGTGGGGACCAGTACTTGAGCTCTGTTTTTGACCGAAATTGCTTCTTTGCTGCAGATTCGCTAGGGAAGGCTTGTTGTGCAGCTCAGGTTTTAATGGTTCACTTTATAGGTACTTCCAGATCTGGTGAGATCTGGTGCACCTGAGTTGTGTAGAAACTCTGGTTTGGGCCTGAGTCTTTTCATCAAACTGCACCCCATGCAATTCCTGATCAGTCTCCTCTGACTAGTCCTTTGCTGATTGAGGTGCAGATCAGCTGTCCTCGCTGTGCCCCAGTGTCGTCCCGGTGGGCCCATCTCCTCCACTGCCTGCACTGCAAACACTTCTCATGGGATGGGCTGTGTGCCAGTCCCTTGCAATGACTCACTGGCTTCTGAGTGGCTCCTTTTTCCAGTTGTTGTGGCTCCTTGCTCCTAGGTGGGTCCATGGGAACCCTGTTAGTGGTCTTGCTGGCCTGGGGCCACCATGGCCCTCTTCTCCCCTGCCGCCTCCAAGCAACTTCAAGCAAAGGGCACAGCTGCAGCTTTTGCCAGTTCCTGCTCTGTGCACTCAGCAGTTCCAGCCTGGATGAGGCAGGGGCTCGAAATGGTGAAAGTGGTTTTTTCTTTCTTTCATCATGGCTTCTCCCATCTTCATGCACTCCGTAGGTCTTTCCTCCTCTTCCCCTGAGTTTTAGAGGCCCCAGCTTGGCTGTCATTGCTTTTCTATAGTTGTAAATTGGTTGATTTCTGAGAGAGTGTCACTGGGGACCGTTTATTCTGCCATTTTGACTGGAAGCCCACAAAGGTTTATTTATTTATTTATTTTTTTCAAAAGCACTGGGATAAACATAATACCCCATAGTAGTAACAATAAAACTGTTCTATTTGGGTTCACCTGGTACCACCTTTTAGTGAACAAGTCACTAAGATGTGTTAAATGCTTTCTAAAGGTGTTTGACATCTAAAATTGTTTTCTTAAACTAAGAACCTAATGAGGGGTTGTTTTTAAATGGAGATACTATAAACAGTTTAGTTCACCACTCTGCGCTGTGATAAAATACTTAAAGGGAAGTTTTTGTTTGATCTCTTATGAGATGAATGGGTTTTCTAAGGGCAGTCTCCAAAGTAGTCTTTTACCAGAAAATTCATGAAACAGCCACAGGCAGTAGCATTACTGCCAGTAACACTAATTTCTTAAAAATAGAAAACTAAAGATTGTCTTAATAGACATAAAAGTTTTACTACACATTTTTAGTAAATTAGGGGAAATGTTTATGCATAGTTCAATTATGCATATGTAAAAGCAACACTTTAGGACTAGGGAAACAAATTCACATATTCCTAAGCTATATTCTAAGGGTTATATTTTTGGTGGTGATGATGGTATTTTCTGCTTACAGATCTTACTTTCGGTCTTACTGAACTGTTTTTAAAGCATTTTCTGTGTTGATCATGAAATGCAAAAACTACTAGATCACCCTGACACCTAAAGAGCTATCAATAGTAAAAGAAAGAAAGAATCATGATACAATGTGCTGCTTGTTAAAAACAGAAATATACGCAACAGAAGAACAGAGTATAGAGTAACTAACTGCCTGAAAGGGTTGAGAGGACATTTCACAGAATTGAGTGACATTTGAGCTGAGTTTTCCTACTCTCTCATCCTTCCTTTCTCTACTGCATAGTAAAACCTTTCTCTTTTTGCTTTTATTTAGGAACTTAGTAGCAGTAAATTTATATTTCTGATTTTCTAATTTTATCTTAGGCAATTTAATTCTTAAGGCTGAGACAAACAGCAGGAAAAAAAAAAGTCATCATGTGTGCTTAGGAGAATTTCTACTTGTTTGATAACTGCTAACTATCATAATTGCCCAAACTGTCATAATCAACAAACAGTTTAATAAGGTCCCTTGCCCTTGAGTTATAATTACCAGTATCTGCATCTGATTTCTTCAGCAGTTGTGTTTTTTTTTTTTTTTTTTTTTTTTTTTTTTTTTTTTTTTTTTTTTTTTTTTTTTTTTTTTTTTTTTTTTTTTTTTTTTTTTTTTTTTTTTTTTTTTTTTTTTTTTTTTTTTTTTGGATCTATACCCATAACCGTGGTGTTATAAGGCTATGCTCTAACCAACTGAGTTAATCGGCCATCTCAGGAAGCAATTTTGATGGGGTTCAGAAGCAGGTTCCATCTTGTTTCACTGTTTTTACTGTGAACATGACTAGTGAATCTGCAACTGTTAGAATTATCTTTCTGCTTTCACATATATTCTCACGTTAGTAATTCAATATAGCTTTGCTAAAATAGCTAAATCATCCTAGTGTACATATCCACCATCTGTGCATTTTTGTCAAAATGCTTTTGTGCACCTCCTAAACCCTGACTTCCTAATATAGTAGCAAAACTCTGTATTGCTAGCTTATATATGTGACTTTGAGATGTCTTCTAATAGTGAAGATAAAATACACATGATAGATCAGGACTTGGCTGTTAAAAAATAAAGAATAGAAAAAGACTAAATTTAATAGTTCAGTACTATTTTTTTTAAAGAGTGAGTTCTGGTTAAAATTCCACTTTAACAACACATCATTTCTGACATCGTTGTTGACATTATCTTCTTTTGCTAATATGTATTCTCTCAATTTAGGTCACAGATTTTGGAGAAATACCATATATTTTAGAAATACCATAAATCCAGATTGAAGAAAGATCCATATTTATACTATGTGGTTCCAGGGAAGCCACAGTTAATATGCCAACTACCACCTTCTTTCCTGGTAATTCCTTACCAAATCATGTGCTACCTCTCTTAACTCTTGACATTGGGCATTTGTTGGTGCAAAGTGACACTCATTTGTAATGAAAAGGCAAAGGGCTATTAAGTAGAGCCTGAATGACACCCTCATATTTTTTTCTACCACTTAATTTGGGGTAGAAGAGGTAGATATTTGATATAAAACAAGTTTCCCTTTCTCATCGGAAGAGAATTCTTAATTGCTAGATTTTGAAGTGGCTGGTTTAAAATATATGTACACATACACATACAGATAATCTTTGTGGGTTTTTTTCCCTATTTTTCCCTTTTTCTTTTTTTTTTTTATACAGATAATCTTTGAATAGACCAACACCACCCAAGGGTCAAGCTGAGCTTTGCCAGTTGTACCCTAAACCCCCAATATGCACTGCTTCCTTTCCCCCTGTAATAGTTAAATCCCTGCAACTCAATCTTAAACCTGATCTCTAATGCCACCTACTGTTGCAGTTCTCTGACCTCAAGAAGATCTACTAATCTGTTTCAATATTATTCCCGTTTGACTTATTTATTTATTTATTTTTGTGGTAACTGACTGGTACAGGGATCAAACCCTGGACCTTAGTGTTATCAGCATCACACTCTAACTTGCTGAGCTATTTGGCCAGTCCCTGCTTGACTTTCATTCCTGTAAGAAGCTCAAGGTAGTTCACTATTAAATATGCACAGATTTGTAATAGAAAATTCAGGTACTATATCTTTTTTTTTTTTTCCTTTTTGTCTTTTTTACTGACTGGTAACGGGATCGCAACCCTCGGTGTCGCGCCCGTACCGGGGACCGGCAACGGGATTGCAACCCTCGGTGTTGCGCCCGCACCGCGCTCAGCCAGTGAGCGGGAACCAGTCTCTACATGGGATCCGAACCCTCGGCGGGAGCGCCGCTGCGCTCCCAAGCGGCGCACTCTCCAATGCGCCACCGGGCCAGCCCAACGTACTATATCTTTTGTAACATTTAACATTAAAGCTATAAATGACAGGGCTCCTACTTACTACAAGCAATCCCAAATTTCTCAAATAAAAAAACACTGCAAAAAAGAGATTTTAACTTTTTTTTTTTTTTCCTTTTTGTCTTTTTTTGTGACCGGCAACGGATCGCAACCCTCAGTGTCGCGCCCGTACCAGACCGGGACCGGCCACGGGATTGCAACCCTCGGTGTTGCTCCCGCCCCTCGCTCAGCCAGTGAGCGGCCGGTCTGTATGTGGCATCCGAACCCTCGGCGGGAGCGCCACCGCACTTCCCAAGCGGCGCACTACAGCAGTGCGCCACCGGGCTGGCCCAGGAGATTTTAACTTCTAATTTTTCTTCTTTCTAAGAGGAATGCTACCATAAAGTAGGACCATAAACTTCAAAAAACAAAGAAAAATTCTAAGAAAAAATAAATATGGTGATGCAATTCTTATTTTAAAATTCCATAATGCTATAAGCAACACTATACACAGAATATGGCTCAAAAAAATGAAACAACCCACTTTGCAAGAATAAGGAAGCTTCAACCGAAGATCCATTAAGAAGAAAACATAGACAAAAACTGAGGTAATGGTTTACAAAGTTTCTAAATGCAACACAAAAGGTTGATTATATAAGTTCCCTTCTCCATTCTTTATATTTTCTTAGTACTTACCTAAAGGGCTGTCAAATTCTCATTTGATAGCACAACTGACAAAACTCTGGGATACATCTTAAGCATAGCCTTTGCTCTTTATTTACTTTGTCTCTTTCCAGTAAATTCTAACAATGCTGTCAACACCTACTTTTAAATATGGGCTTCTCTGTAAAGCTTTCATTGCATATTCTCTTGTTATCACCTTCTCCCAACAATTTGGTGGATTCCCATAAATACTCTGACTGTATATATTTCTATTATGGCAGTTATCACATTACATACCATAATTACTTGCTGATGGCACAAGATAGGCACTCAAATATTATATGGAAAAATGAATGCTGTGAGTCTATACTAGAGGTTATATGCAAAATTAAATGACACAAAAATTTGACCCTCCGTACAAATCAAACCATTAGTCTTTTTGAACCATTAGCCAAAGTGTAAAAGGTACAATAAAAATACAAATTTAGGGTGATAAAAATGTTTTAAATTAGATAGTAGTAATGGCTGCACAACTCTGTATATACCTAATATACTGAATATACTAAAAAACACTACTGTACACTTTAAATGGGTAAATTTTATGATTTTTAAACTGTAGTTCAATTTTAAAAAACTGGGCAACCCTAACATAGAATAAAATTTAAAGAAACTATTACATCTACAAAACCCAACACACTATTGCTATCTAGCAGAAATACTAAGGAAAAGAAAGCCAAAACCTAGGTAATATCAAACCTATTTTTTTTCCCAACAACTCTACTTCAAAATAATTGGTATTTGTTTGCAGCAATTTAAAAACTGCTAGGCAAATCACCTATACTGATCAAAAGCTAAGGTACCATTATTATTATTCGTATATTTTCTTAAGAAAATATATTAATTTATTAATTAAGAAAATATATTAATCTACCAGTTCTGCACTTTAATACAACCGCAGGCCAATGGGCCTTAAGTCTAATACTTGGATTAATGTGGGTTTTAATAATTCTCCACAAAAACCACATCACTGAAATTCAAAATCACTTCTTCAATGAACTGTTTCTTAATCTATTGAGTTGGCACAGACCTCTTTTTTCTAAACAGAAAACTATCTGTTGGAAGGGAAATTATAATTATGGCTGTAAATTTTATTTATACTTCATTGTGTTCATTAAATCCATTCATCTAGGCTAAAGTAACATCAAATAAGCCATCAGTGACAAAATGTCAACACAGCACCACATTTCAGTGCTATTTGACTTAATACATAATCACCACATAGTGGTAAAGAAATATCCCCCCAATTCTTTTCTGTTCATACAAGTTTCAGTTTTTAATCACCTGTTATAAGAAACACATTTTTGGCTATTTTTCATCTGTCATGAAAGCACATTTTGGGGGGCTTAGTGTACTAAGTGAACTGCGATCACAAATATCTAGCTATGCTGCACAATTCCAAAACTGGAATTTTCTTTAAATGCTGGAAAGGAACGTACCATTACCTCTTCTCCTTTTAAATTAGTGTGTGATAAATATAAGTAAATATTATGACTTACACCTCCACTTTCACCTTCTAGAATATTGCTGTAGAAGAATGAACGTACTATTCTGACAACTTATGAAATAACAGACACCACATGAAGTTGCAAGAAAGCCAAACACAAATTTTTACAGAAAATTTACCAGAAAGTTTTTCTTTCCACTTTAGAAGGAAAAAAGGAGACAGGAAAACCTGCTATAAAATTAATAATGGACGTATTTCTTTTTTTTTTTTTTGTCTTTTGTCTTTTTTCCATGTCCGGCAACGGATCGCAACCCTCAGTGTTGCCCCCGTACCGGACCGGGACCGGCCACGGGATCGCAACCCTCGGTGTTGCTCCCGCACCTCGCTCACTGCCGGCTACGGGATCGCAACCCTCGGTGTTGCTCCCGCACCTCGCTCAGCCAGTGAGCGGGAACTGGTCTGTATGAGGGATCCGAACCCTCGGGCGGGAGCGCCGCCGCGCTTCCCAAGCGGCGCACTATCCAGTGCACCACCGGGCCGGCCCATGGACGTATTTCTTATAAAACAATCAGGGATTTTCAACTTCTAGCCATATGGCAGGCTAAACACTGTGAACAGTCTACTATTACAACAAAATAACTCAAACCAGCATAAGATATAATGTTTATTTCATGGCTGGCATCACAGAAAGTAAGAAAAATCTACAAGAGGACCAAAAGAAAGGGGAAAAAGGAGCTAATCTAAATAGGCATAATAGCCTAGAGGGTAAATGCACCAAACCATTATGGCTTAGGGGCAAAGTGGAGACCCCAAAAATGTATTAGTAACATACCCTAACTCCTGGCAGAGCAACTCAAGTAAGTTATTATCAAATTAGGCTTCAGGTTCAACTACAGATAAATATTAACAAAATACGAACTTTATTTTATTTTTTATTTTTTTATCCTTTTTGAGACCGGCCGCACCGTGCTCAACCAGTGAGCACACCGGTGGTCAGCCCTATATAGGATCCGAACCCGCGGCAGGAGCGCTACTGCGCTCTCAGCGCCGCACTCTCCCAAGTGCGCCACGGGCTCGGCCCCAAAATACAAACTTTAAAACCATGTAGATAAATTCTAGAAAAAAATTCCATTTTCACTGAAATTGCATTAAGTTTATACATTAATATGCAAGAATACAAGAAGCAGTCTAAAAGATGAATAATGAGAAAGGATTAGTCCTACCTATAAAACACATTAAAACTGCCCTTACTGGCCAGCCACCAAAAATAAAGAATGGTATGGTGCTGGCAAATAAACAGTTACAAAAACTGGAAAATCAGACCAGACCCACACACATAAGGAAATTCAGTGTATGACAAAGAAGTGTCTCAAATCAGAGGGGTAAAGATGGACTTTTTAATAACAGTGTTGGAACAACTGTGTAGCCATTTGGAAGAGATAAAGTTAGATCCATAACTCATATATACCATAGTAATCAAACACTCATGTTAAAAATGAAACACAAAAAAAGTCCTATAAAAAAACATAAGGAGATCTTTTATAAACTTAATGTGAAGGCCTTTCTTTTTTTTTTTTGTCCTTTTTTTTTTTGGAGACCGCCGCACCGCGCTCCGCACCGGTCATCCCTATATAGGATCCAAACCCGCGGCGGGAGCACTTCCACGCTCCCAGTGCCGCACTCTCCTGAGTGAGCCACGGGCTCCGCCCTGTGTGAAGGCCTTTCTAATGATATGTCAAAATCCAGAAGCCATAAAAGGAAAGATTTATGAATTAAATTAGGTTAAAAAAAAAAAACTAAATACTTCTGCATGGCAAAATAACAATAAGCAAGACTAAAGACAAACCGAAAAAAAACCTTTGTAACCCATATTTCAAAGGGCTAAAGAAGCTCTCTTAGTTCTTCTATGGAAAAATCTCCATAATACGCTAAGTAGAAAAAAAAAGATGCAGAAAAATGTGTATAGTATACTATTATTTATATTTGAAAATAGGGGAAGAAAATATAGTGAGGAACATGTATTTGCTTGCATATGCATAATACGCTTCTGGAAGATATCAAAGACACTGATGTTGGAGTTACTTTTCTGGAAGTTTCTTTGCACCACCTTTGGTTCCAAACAATTTGTTCTTATTTTGGTATGATTCTCTAAGCAAATATAAATCTTAAGAGATATTCAACATATAGTAAGCTTTTCTTCATTTTGGTTGAGAAATGGTGATTCTGCTTGTCAGACATCCTAGTTAGATTACAGTGTTATTGAACTGTCTAAAAGGGATTCCAAGATGGATTTGTTCAGATGGGGGAAAGAGGTAATGGATGGTACAATGTTTCACTGTTTTTCTTTTTATCTTTTAAATCTTGAATCATGGGTATATATTAACTAATCAAAATAATAAGTTTGGTGATCTAATATCATACCCTTATACATTAAATTTTTTATGTTTTCCATGTTCAGAATATCCCTTGCTATTTTAATCTATCAGTTCTTGAATACAGATAGCAAGTGTAGTGTGAGAGGGATATTTGAAAACCTCTCAAGTTAAGTTCCCTTCCAGATACAAACTTGTATTTTACCCTGTTGATCTTCACAAAATGCTAAAACACTAGCAGAAAGACATTTTTTCAAATAACATATTCATTACAACTATATAATAATACCATTCTTGTGCTGCTCACAAAATGCTAAAACACTAGCAGAAAGACATTTTTTCAAATAACATATTCATTGAAACTATATAATAATACCATTCTTGTGCCGATCCACAGGCGATTCTAAGATCAAGGCTTCTCTTCTGTGATATTATGATATATACACATCAGGTTTTATCTAAAGCTCCAAGCTTAGAACTCCCATAACCCTTGTTATTTTGTTATAATGATGGGATGCTTTAGGCTTCAGAAGTAGGCCACAGAAAACAGTCTCTCTGTCTCTGACCTTCACCTGCCCTCCTTTCACCTAATACTTTTTCTCCCTGAGGCAGAAAATTCTTTGACCTACCTATCTGACCAAAAGTCTTAAGACTCCCATTCCTGAAGGAGTCCCACCCCATACCAGGGAGGAAAGAATGCTACACAAAGGCCAAAAATCTAAACAAACAGGCCTCCCTGGATTTCCCCACCCAGTCTGTTAGTGTTAAATCATACCCTTTTTATACAATCACATTTCTACATGGTTGTCCATGCTTCAATCATGCCCATGTAATAAAGGTTCCATAAAACCCCAAGGGCAAACGGTTTGGAGAGCTTCTAGATAGCAGAACACGTGAAGGCTCTTGGGGGGTGGTGTTTCCAGGGAGAGCATGGAAGCTCTGCACCCGTTCCTCCATACCTTACCCTATGCATCTCTTCATCTGTATCCTTTGTAGTATCCTTTATAATATATGGGTAAATTTAAGAGTTTCCCTGAGTTCTGTGAGACACACAACAAATCATTCAAACCTGAGGAGGGGGGCGTGGGGACCTTGATTCAGTCAGAAGTTCCACAGGCCTGAGCTTGCAACTGACATATGAAGTGGGGGACAGTCTTGGGGACTTAGCCCTTTTCCTTTGTGATGTGACATTATTTCCAGGTAGTGTCAGGATTGAATTGAATTGGAGGACACCCAACTGTTGTCCTCTGCAGAATTAGTTGCTTGCTTGCTGGTAGAGAGAAATCTTAGTCACAGAAGTCTGCCTTCTGTGATGATTGTTGTGGTGTGAGAGAAGAGAAAAAACAGGTCCCCCCGCAACCTCATATTCCAATTAAAATAGGCTGATGGAAGCCACAATGAAAACACACACACACACTTTTTTTTTTGGCAGCTGGCCAGTGCTGGGATCCAAACCCATGACCTTGGGGTTATATGGCTGTGCTCTAAACAAATGAGCTAACTGGCCAGCCCAAGAGTAAACATACATAATCAAAAATCTCCACTCAAAGTAAACTGATTATATAATTAACTCTTATCTACCATAGTAATACTCAGAAAAATGACAACTGAGCAAATCTAAAAATTGATATGACAATCACAATGTTAAACTAAAAATTCTCAAAAAGCTTCTGAATCGTTCACATAAAAGAGTTTGACATTTTAAAATAAATAACAAATTTCCAAATAATACAAGTATGGAATTTGAGAGAATATGGTGCATAGCACACAAGGATACTTCAAAAAGTATGTGGAAAAACAGAATTAAAAGATAATATGAATCTTTCCATGAACTTTTTGAAGTACCCTCATATATACATGATATATAATTAAGCAGAATAATCTTAACCAAAATGAAGAAAACCTGAATATACTGAATGTGTCCTCATGTTTTTTTTTTTTTTTTGGATGTAAAACAATACCACATTAAAAACACACTAGAACCAAAGTTTTTGCACAAACTTCAAAACAGTAACTCCAAATACGGCATTCCTTTTCCAGTCCCTGGCTAAAGAGTCTAATTCATTAGCCATCTTCTCTACATCAAAACTGCAAATTTCCCATAGGAATTGTTGCAGTCTGATATACTCACAGTGTCTTTCTAGGTTCTCAAGAGATTTTGAGGTATTATGCCCTCTTTGGAGACATTTCTAAACTTCTAATATTTATTAACAGTTATTCCCTAAGGTCTTTTAAGAGCGAGACATAGGAAATGAAGATTCTTTCATATTCTCTTGTTCTTTTACACTCATTAATACTTTCAATACTCAAAATACTACTATCATTTGTCACTACCTCAACAGGGAACTGCCGTCAGAGCTGCTACTTTTGGAGCACTGGAAATAAACTAGAAGGCAAAAAACTCTTATTTATCTTTACATCTAAAAAAAATACATATATAACATATATATCAATGTCATACAGTTATAAATATAATGGGTAACTCACACATATTAGGATGGCTACAATTTTTTTAAAAAACAGAAAATAACGGTGGCAAGGATGTGGACACATTGGAACCCTTGTGCATTTCTGGTGGGAATACATAATGGTATAGACCCTGTGGAAAACAGTATGGTGATTCCTTGAAAAATTAAACATGCAATTACAATATGATCCAAAAATTCCACTTTGCAGGCTGGCCAGTTAGCACAGTTGGTTCAAGTATAGCCTTATAACACCAAGGTCAAGGGTTTGGATCTATTTACCAGCCAGCAGCCAAAAAAAACAGTTCCCCTTCTGGATATATAACCAAAAGAAGTGAAAGCAGGGACTTCAACAGATATTTGTATAGCCATGTTCATAGCAGCATTAGTCACAATAGCCAAAAGCTACAACAATCCAAGTGTCCATCTATCAACAAATGGATAAACAACATGTAGTATATACATTCAATGGAATATTATTCATCCTTAAAAAGGAAGGTAATTCTGACACACACTACAAAATGGATGAAACTTGAGGACATTATGTTAAGTGAAATAGCCAGCCACAAAAGGACAAATATTGTATGATTATACTGACATGATAGAAAGTTGCCAGGGGCTGCTAGAAGGGGAATGAGGAGTCAGTATCTAATAGGTATGGAGTTTAAGTTGGGAAAGATAGAAACAGATCTGGAGCTGAATGATGGTGACAGTTGCACAACAATGTCAATGTACTTAATGCCACGAAACCATGAACTTAAAAATAATTCAAATGGTAAATTTTAGGTTATATATATTATACCACAATTTACAAACAAACACATAAAAGAAATTTTGCAGTGTGAGCTATGTCTATGGATCAATTTGGTGCTTCGGAATGATATAAACTTTTTCAAATTACTAAGTGACCATACAGAAAATTGTTAAGTGGATGTTAGCCTACATACTATACCAGAATGGATAAGGACAGCAAACCTTATCCTTTGAGGTATCTGACAGCACTTTATCATCATCCTTCGCTCTTGCTTCTTATGCTGCATTCTATCTTCTGGCTTTCCTATTCTTTTATTCCCTTAGCTCTCCACTATCTTCCTGCTACTACACCCAATGTCCACTACTTTAGGTTTACTTATTCTTTAAACTCTACTGGTGAGAAGAACTAAAGAGGTTGCCTGACCCTGTTAAAAATACTGTATGTATACAGATGGCAGAAGAGTGTGTGAGAACCTCAGCAGGAGCTGCAGGCAGCCCCTGCCAACAGACAGGAGCCGCAGGCAGCCCCCTATAGCCAACACCACAGTTTCTGCTGCTGCAAGGGTGGCTCAACGCTACAGCAGAAGCCACTGCCACCATGCAGGCAGCCCAACAACCACATGATTGCACTGACACAGGAGGGTCACCAGTGGAGCCTGGGTAAAGAGGTGAGCAAGTGCAGACCTGCAACCCAGTGGCCCAACCCACAGAGGGAATTGTGCTGCTGCCACACAAGGGGGCACACCAGGGGGTTGCAGGTACATGTGCAGCCTACATGCCTACCTTGATCCAGGCAGAGACACATGCAGAACCCTCCAAGAGTGCAGAAGCCCAGGATACCTAAATAGAATAGGAAAGAAAATTCCCAATGACCACCCAGGAGGAGCTTCTGCCTACAGGAAAGAAAAAAGACAAAACCCACCCAGGGTCAACCATTCAAACTGAGGAGCTCCATTATACCCTAGTACACCCATCAGATCACGGGATGCTAGCCGGGGTGCCAACGAGCCTGTCCAGGTATACGCACCCCAGCCAAAAAGCAACAGGGCACCCAGGTGCTTCGCCCAAGAACTTGAGAGCCTGCCCATATTATCAACAAACCAAAAGGGTCACTGATGTCAGCAAGGAATCACTTGTGACCCAGTGCCTAAGCCACAGAGGCATTCACATGCAACTCTAACACTGAATATGGCCAAAGATTGTCCTACTGCATCTATCTGGAACCAATACCAAAACACCCTACTCAATGGTCAGTATAAAATACATCTACAGGAGGAAGTCTCTCTCTTCAAAGCCCATTCCAGAGTAATAAAAGAAGCAACTCCATTAATAGTAGCAACATGTATCTGAAAGGGTACAGGGCAAAAACAAGTTGGGGCAGGCTTGGATCCTAGGAGCTTTATTTTGTACATATACTAAGGACTGTTATATAAAAAGGTAGGCTGAACACTATTGGAAAAAGTCATTGTTCTTTCCCAAAGTTCCAGGCTGGATAGATAAGCCTGGAGAAGTTGCTGTAGTTCTCAAACCATGAGTTAGAAGGATCTAAAGTAGTGATATCAAAGACTCTGAGTTTTCCAAAAGTGCCCCATGAAAAAAAAAAAAAAAGAGAGAGAGAGAGAAAATAATATTCCATCACAGGAATATAATTCTCAAGTACCAGGTCCCATATAGCACAAAACCCTTGATTATGACTGAAATGGAATTCCTAGCAAAAATCTTAAGGGAGCTCAATGAGATACAAGACTCAGACAACATGACAAAATAAGAAAAAGTATACAGCATATGAAGGAGGAAATTCACAAGGAGATCAATACCTTAAAAAAGAATGTAGCAGAACTCCTGGAACAAAAAGATTCGTTCAACAAAATAAAAAACACAACCAAGGGCTTAAGCAGCAGGTTAGCACAACCAGAAGAAAGAATTTCTGATCTTGAAGTTAGCCTTTTTGAAATAACCCAGACAGACAGAAAAAGAAAAAAAAAAAAAAAAGCCCTTAGAAAATAAAGAAAATCTAAGAGAGCTAGCAAACAAACTTAAGCACACAAACATCCAAATCATGGGTGCTCCAGAAGAGAAGGAGAAAGGAAAAGTCATTGAAAACCTATTCAGTGAAATAATAGAGGAAAACTTCCCAGGTACAGGGAGAAACATGGACCTTCAAAGATCCCCAAACAGATTTAATCCAAAAAGGTCCTCTCTGAGACACATTATAGTTAAACTGGCAAACTCAAAGACAAAGAGAGAATCTTAAAAACAGCAGGAGAAAAGCATCAAGTCACCTGTAGGGGAGGCCTCATCAGACTAACAGCAGACTTTTCAACAGAAGCTCTACAGGCCAGAAGAGAATGGAACAATATATTCAAAATACTAAAAGGAAAAAACTGCCACCCAAGAATATTATTCCCAGCAAGGATATCCTTCAGGAATGAGGGAAAAATCATGTACTTCCCAGACAAACAAAAACTGAGGGACTTCAACACCACACAACCAGCCCTACAAGAAATCGTCAAGGAAGTCCTGCATCTGGAATCTGAGAAACAATAATCACTACCAGGAACACACAAGAAAGAACAAAACCAACTGGTATAACAAAAATGCAGAAAGGGAACCCTCCTACACTATTGGTGGGACTGTAAATCAGTGCAACCATTATGAAAAACAGTAAGGAGGTTCCTCAAACAACCACAGATAGAACTGCCAACTGATCCAGCAATGTCACTGCTGGGTGTATACCCATAAAGGAATGGAAATCATCATGTCAAAGGGATACCTCCACTCCTATGTTTACGGCAGCTCTGTTTACAATAGCCAAGAGTTAGAATCAACCTAAATGTCCATCAATGGATGACTAGATAAGGAAAATGTGGTATATAAACACCATGGAATACTACTCTGCCATAAAAAGGAATGAAATTCTTCCATTTCAGGCCGGCCTGTGGCTCACTTGGGAGAGTGCGGTGCTGATAACACCAAGGTCATGGGTTCAGATCCCATATAGGGATGGCTGGTTGGCTCACTGGCTGAGCGTGGTGCTGACAACACCAAGTCAAGGGTTAAGATCCCCTTACCGGTCATCTTTAAAAAAAAAAAAAAAGAAATTCTTCCATTTGCAGTAACATGAATGAACTTAAAGAAAATCATGCTAAGTGAAATAAGTCTGGCACAGAAAGAGAAATACCACATGTCCTCATAAATGAGAGCTAAAAAAAATAAACACATAAATTTAAAAAGGAAAGAAAGACACAACCATCACAATAATTCGCTAAACTTTCAAAAGGAGAGAACAGAACTGAGGCCACCAGAGGTGGGAAAGGGGGAAGGGAAAGGGGTTAGCTAGAAATTGGTAAAGGGCCACAGAAAATAATTACATTGCATAATGCTGAAAATAATTACATTGCATAATGCTGAATATACTAATTATCTTGATTTGAGTACCACATATTGCACATAGGTACTGATATTCAAGGCTGTACCCTACAGATATTTACATTCAATTATGTTCAATAAATAAATTTTAAAAATTAAAAAAAAAAAACTGCATGTAATCTATTCATTGATGGCCATTGGGGAGTTTATAATTTTTAAAAATATAAAAAAAATAGATATATTTTAATCCATAAAAACCCTATTTTCAGTAGCTAAGTCATTGAGCAGAAAATGACCCAGTCTAATTTCATAGTAAGCAAAGGCAGTATTTCCCAAATCTTCCAGAACACAATTGGCTGAGGCATTCATTAAAATACTCCATATCTGTTGGCAGATGACATGATCTTATATGTAGAAAACCCTAGGGAAAAAAAAATCAACAAATTGTTTGAGCTAAAAAATGAATTCAGCAAAGTTGCAGAATACATCAACATGCAAAATCAGTTGTGTGATATTCACGATAGCCAAGAGCAACCTGAACACCCATCAACTGATGAAGGGATAAAAAACCTGTGGTATATATATATATAATGGAATACTATTCAGCTATAAAAAAAAATGGTATCTTATCATGTGCAGCAACATGGACGGAACTGGAAACCATCTTGTTAAGTGAAAGAAGTCAGGCACAGAATGACAAATACTGCACAGTCTCACTCATATGTGGAATCTTTAAAAAAAAAAGGTAGTCCTCATAGAAGAGTAATGGTTACCAGAGGCCAGGAGGGGAGTGGGGTAGGGGTAAAGAGAAGGGGTGAACTAATGGGTACAAAACTATGCCATCTATCCTATGTAAATCACTGTGCAGTACGTGCATGTATTGAAACAACACACTGTACCCCACAAAAATAAAATTTTTTTAAAAATTAATTTTAAAAAAATCAGCTGTATTTCTATACACTTGCGATGAACACCCTCTTCTTTTTTTTTTTTTTTTTTTTTTTTGGCAGCTGGCTTGTATGGGGATCGGAGCCCATGACCTTGGTGCTATAAGGCTGCACTCTAACCAAGAAATGAGCAATCTGAAAGGAAAATTTAAAACAATTATATTTGCAATAGTATCAAAAAAATAAAATACTTAGGAATAAATTTAACTAAGGAGATGAAAGTCTGCACACTAAAAACTTTAAAGTATCTCTGGAAAAAATTAAAGACAACATAAATAAACAGAAAGACATCCTACATTCATAGATTAGAAGACCTGATATTAAGATGACAATACTGGCTGGCTGGCTAGCTCAGCTGGTTAGAATGTGGTGTTATAACATCAAAGTTAAGGGTTAGGATCCCTGAACCAGCTAGCTGCAAGGGAAAAAAAAAAGATGACAATACTACTCAAAGTGATCTATACATCTGATGCAATCTCTATCAAAATCTCAAAAACATTTATTGCAGAAACAGAAAAATTTACCCTAAAATTCATATGGATTCTTGAGGAACCCCAAATAGCCAAAACAATCTTGAAAAAAACAAAGATGGAAGACTCACATTTGCTGATTTCAAAACTTACTTCATGGGCCGGCCCGGTGGCGCACTGGATAAGTGCGCCGCTTGGGAAGCGCGGCGGCGCTCCCGCCCGAGGGTTCGGATCCCACATACAGACCGGTTCCCGCTCACTGGCTGAGCGAGGCGCGGGAGCAACACCAAGGGTTGCAATCCCGTTGCCGGTCCCCGGTCCGGTACGGGGGCAACACTGAGGGTTGCGATCCGTTCCCGGACACGGAAAAAAAAAAAAAAAAAAAAAAAAAAAAAAAAAAAAAAAAAAAAACTTACTTCAAAGCTATAATAATCAAAACAGAGTGGTGCTGGCAAAAAGACAGACATATAGACCAATGGAACAAAAGAGGGAGTCCAGAAATAAACTCTCACATACATGGTCAATATTTATTTTTACAAAGGTATCAAAACTATTGAACAAGGAAAGGTGCCAAGAAAACTGAATATCCACATGCAAAAGGAAAGTTGGACCCTTATCTTACAAAATTTAACTTAAAACAGATCAAAAAACCTAAACATAAGAGCTAAAACCATAACCCTCTTAGAAGAAACCATAGGGAGAAGACTTTTATGACACTAGATTTGGCAGTGATTTCTAGGATACGATACTAAAAGCACAGGCAATAAAAGATAAACTGGACTTCATTCAGTTTTTAACAAAATTGAAAACTTTCTTGCACTGAAGGACACTAAAGAGAATGAAAAGATAACCCACAGAATGAGAGTAAATATTTGCTAGTCTTATATACAAAATGTATAAGGAACTTGGAAAACCCCAACAACAACAAAAAAAACAACTGAAAAATGGTCAAAAGATCTGAATAGACATTTCTCCAGAGAAGATACACAAATGGAAAATAAAACCACGACAAGATGCTCAACATCATTAGTCATTAGGCGAAATGCAAATCAAAACAATAGTGAGCTATGACTTCACCCCCTTGAGGATGGCTATTATAAGAAGGGAGGGAAGGAGGAAAGAAG
The DNA here is from genome assembly GCF_000696425.1 of Galeopterus variegatus. NCBI lineage: Eukaryota > Metazoa > Chordata > Mammalia > Dermoptera > Cynocephalidae > Galeopterus > Galeopterus variegatus. Next base: position 1,409,523 of record NW_007726144.1, on the reverse strand, counting down.
GAAGAAAAATAACATGAGGATTTGGAGAAATTAGAACACTCATGCATTGCTGGTAGGATATAAAATGGCACAGCCACTATGGAAAACAGTTTGGTGGTTCCTCAGATAGCTAAACACAGAATTAGCATAGGATCTAACAATTCCACTCCCTAATACACAACCAAAGAACTGAAAGCAGGACTTCAACAGATAACTGTATGCCAATGTTCACTGCAGTATTATTCACAGTAGCCAAATAGTGAAATGAAGCAAACCAAAAGTCCATTAACAGATGAATGGATTTTTTAAAAAGTGGTATATCCATACAATGGAATATTATTCAGCCATAAAGAGGAATGAAGTCTGGGCCGGCCCGGTGGCGCACTGCTACAGTGCGCCGCTTGGGAAGCGCGGAGGCGCTCCCGCGGAGGGGTCGGATCCCACATACAGACCGGCCGCTCACTGGCTGAACGAGGTGCGGGAGCAACACCGAGGGGTGCGATCTGTTGCCGGTCCCGAAAAAAGACAAAAAGGGAGGAGAAAAAAAAAAAAAAAGAGGAATGAAGTCTGGGCCGGCCCGGGGGCGCACTGCTACAGTGCGCCGCTTGGGAAGCGCGGAGGCGCTCCCGCGGAGGGGTCGGATCCCACATACAGACCGGCCGCTCACTGGCTGAACGAGGTGCGGGAGCAACACCGAGGGGTGCGATCTGTTGCCGGTCCCGAAAAAAGACAAAAAGGGAGGAAAAAAAAAAAAAAAAAAAAGAGGAATGAAGTTCTGGTACATGCTATAACATGAATGAACCTTGAGGGCCTTATGTTAAATGAAATAAGTCAGACAAAAAAAGGACAAATATTGTATGACTGCATTTACATGAGGTAGCTAGAACAGGCAAATTCATAGACATTGAACGTACATTAGACATTATCAGTTGTAGGGTACAGGGGGAATGGGGAGTTATTGCTTAATGGTTAGAGTTTTTGTTTGGGGTAATAAAAAATATGGACATAAATAGTGATAATAGTTGTAAGACACTGTGAATGTAATTAATGCCACTGAACTGTACACTTAAAATGGCAAATCTTATATATATTTTACATCAATTTTTATAAATTGATAATGTAATATACCAAAAAAAATCACTGAATTTAAATGGGTGAATAGTATGGTATATGAATTATATCTCGATAAAGATGTTTAAAAAAAATATCCCATATACTGAATCAGAATCAATGAGGAGGCGCCAGAAATCTACACTTTTCTTAGAAGTGACACTGTGGAATCAAGGAATTACCTGTTTTTAATTTCGACAGATAGAAGCAAACTACTCTCAGAAATTACTATAACAACATACCATCCACTAACAGCATGCACGAGAGTACTTATTTCCCTCACATTCTTGACAACACTGAGTGTTATAAAATTTTCTGTTTTCATCAAAATGTAAAATAGAAAAGATAAGAATTAATTAAAAACAAACCAAAGTTAGGATCCTTTAAATCTGTAACTAATATAAATTTAAGTAATAAAGACAGTACGGGTTGCATTAAGTGCAGTTACCCTGTAATATTTTTCAAAGGAATGAACTCAACTTTAAACTTCAGTTGTTAATATGCCACTTCCTAAACTATCAACTGAAATTAAAAAAAAAAAAAAGACATATCTAAATTACTCTAAATATAATGGAGTCCATAACTAAACTACTACAAATGTAAGAAATACGTCACATAATTCAAGAAAGTAAAAACTTCTCTCAGGGAACTGGAGTTTTACTTTTAAAAACTGCACAAACAGTTAACATAATCATTCAATTCTTAACATGACCGCAAAGAATTTACATATTTTTTCAGAGGGTCTTATTCTTGACCTCTGACTATTGCTGAAAGAAAAATTCTATTAGAAGATAAAAATATATGCTCTATCTTTCTACTAGAAATTTAAGTGCCTAAACAACACTGACAAAATACCAACTACTTTTAAAGAACTCGAGTGGTGGGGAAATGTTTTGGTTGTGGTTGGTAGGTTGGTAAAGCCTTGCTTTAAAACAAAACAAAACAAACAAACAAAAAACCCAAGCTTTCTTAGACTACCAACACATTTCCTAAGTAAGAGTCCCTCTTTTCCTCCTTAGCCAGTGATGTTTAATCTTTGGAATCATGAACCCTTTTGAAAAGATGGTGACGCTATGTAAAACGCATCCAAACACAAAATTCTGCACATGCTATCATATTCTGAGGGCAACCACACACACCCAAACCCTCCAGAGGTCCCAGGCTATGAAGCCCTACCTTAGGTTATAATAAGGAAAAGAGAACATTCACAATGACCTATTACAAGCAAGACACTTCATGTAAAAATCCTCAAAATAACCATTTAAGATAAGAATTAACAGTCCTACTTTATAAATGAGAAAACCAAGGCCCAATAAGATAAACTAATTTGCCTGCATACAGTTATTAAGCCAGGATTTGAATTTGGCTCTGACTTTATCACCATACTCTTTCCACTATTTTTGAAGAACTAATTCAGTTAGTAATAGCCTATACTCAAGTAACTGTTGGAAAAATATACACTCACCCGTCCACTAGCAGTTTTGTAAGTATACAGATACCTTCCCTCAGAAACCAGACTGCACTCAACCACAAACAGGATATATGGTACATAAACTACTTACATATTGAGCATAAAGTACTGGAGGTGAAATCTTTTTTTTTTGGCAACTGGCCAGTAAGGTGATCCAAACCCTTTACCTTGGTGTTATCAGAACCATGTTCTAACCAAGTGAACTATCCAGCCAGCCCCCTGAAGGCAAAATCTTTTGAATATAAAATTTCATCATTAGCACTGACTATTTAAAATAACACTATAGAAAGATTAGTAAAGAAAATCCTAGAGCCCTTTACAAATTAGTGGTGCAAAATAAGCTCTAACAAAGTTTCAAGTAAAAAGGTCTAGATGAATATCTTTCTCAATCTTATGAAAATTCCTGAGATCAAGTGGAATGGATATTACCTCATTTCAGAAACGAGGAAAATAAGGCTCAGGATAGGTTAACCAATTTATTTAAGATTTACCCAGTTAATTTTTTTCAAGAACTAGTGCAGTGACCATTTTTTCCTGATTTATAATCTACGAACTCATTCACAGTTGATTTTTATCAATAAATCATCCCAAGCAATCTTATATGATCTTGTATAGAACAGCAACTATTAAAAATTTCTGGATGCCACTGCAATTTGGAGAACAAACAGCCTGCAACATTATGTTTTCAGGTAACACGTAAAAAGCACAGGAATTTGACAGTAAGGAATTAATAATAAAAATCAACTCATTTCATATATTCAGGAATATTCCAAAATTTTAGCCAAAATGTTAGCCAACTCTTTTTGCCTACCTCCATGGCTTTACTTGTGTTTGCATACTATTTAAATCTGTGTGTGGGCACAAATGCTGCCTACACTCTGAAATTAAACATTGCATAGAGGGACTGAAACTTGTGGTCAACACATGATCCAACACAAATTTAACATCATTATTAGGCAAAGTAAACTGTTAAGAAAAATTAGTCATTATATTTGGATAAATGGCAGGAAGGGAGGAATATTTTTAACATATTAATTTGCTTTATGAGAAACAATAGGAATTAATACTTTATTATAGAATAATCCATTTAACAAAAGCTTTCAACATATGTTAGTGAATCTGATCTTTTCAAACTACCCTGGAAGGTAGGTAGTTTTATCATCTTTGGGCCTCAATTTCTTCTCTGTTAATTTGTCCATAGTTTTGCTGCTAGTAAATAGGCAGACAAGATTCAAATCTAGGTTTTACCAACTACAAATCCAATATTTGTTCTTCTATGCCATATTAAAAGCACCAATCTGAGTATACCCCTATTTAAAATATCTGTCATGGGCCGGCCTGTGGCTCACTCGGGAGAGTACGGTGCTGATAACACCAAGGCCACGGGTTCAGATCCCATATAGGGATAGCCGGTTTGCTCACTGGGTGAGCGTGGTGCTGACAACACCAAGTCAAGGGTTAAAATCCCCTTACCGGTCATCTTTAAAAAAAAAAAAAAAATTTGTCATAATTTTACAAATAAAAATACATACATGGTTATGTTATTACATCTTTAACAAGCCTCAGGCTATTTTAGGCTCACGAAACAGACTATATGGAAATAACAAAGAGATTAAAATCAAACTTCCTAGAATATGTATGTAGATTAGATAAAAATTAGTAGAGAAATCCAAATATCATAGATGACCACATATTGCTCGGAATTCTACTTACCCTTTTTGAAGGACAGTGTTCATTCTTTTCATCTGTCATCTTCCCACTTTTAAGTGCTTTCCTTGAGTGCTTGATAGTTGTTTTTATGGCAGGTCGACATACATAGTTCTCCAAGTTCTTTGGAGGCTTTTTAGTTCTCTTAGCCTGAAGGCCAATTTTTAATTTTAAATTTCCTTCTGAAAAATTTGTTTCTTTCACTGAAAACTGTTGCTGTGCATCAGTCAAACCATCATCTTTCCCCGCTTCAATGTTTCTTTCCCAATTCCGTTTGCGAAGGTCCTCTTCCTCCTTTGTGTTTTTCTCTAGCTCTACTTCTCTCTTGCTGACCAGTGTGCCAGTACTGATGGCAGAAGGACTCTTTCTTGAAAAACCTTCGGAATCAGAACCCAATCCTAACATAGCAGTATTTCTAGGGTCCATCACAAGTGTATGTTATTGCCAAGGAATCTTATGAAATTTTTACAGAACTGTGTTCCATAAAAAACAGGGATCTCCAAAACTTGCAATCAGCATCTTTCTCTGCAGGACAGACCATAACAAAAATTTATCAGAAAAGAGGCAACAAAGGTTAATATGAGAAATGAGTATGGGGGAAGGGGACTAGAAGGTCAATAACTACCAAAAAATCACCGTTAAATCAAAATGTAGTTCAGAATGGATTTAAATTCATTTATAATTATAAATACATTTAAAGTTCAGAATAAATTATCATTCTACCAATACCATGAACAAGCTAGAGTGGTGTAGAACAATTAAAATTTAAGAACCACTGTTAGAATTCAATCAAGACACTTCTCCAAGTGATGGTCAAGCAAACACAGCCTAAGATAAAAATAACTTCATATATTTTAGAATTCCTTAGTTTTAAAGAAATATATTTCCTACATTTTAGGTGGAAAAAAATCAGTTTTATGGAAGGTAAAGAATCATCTTTTAGGTTGGTTTCAGTGTTCCAACCTTTTATAAGAGATTGTCGGGATCTTTGGGTATGACTCTCAGGTGGAAATTATTTCCGTTGCTAGAATACAATTCAACTCTGAATTCATTCACTCATCCATTCAAAGCATATTTCCGAACACCTACCATGTGCCAAGCATTACGCTACCCCCAGGAAATATAGTATTCAACAGAAAAGACACCATTCCTAAACGTATGAGGCTTATACTCTAGTGAGAAAGACAAACATTAAATAATGATACAAATGATTAATAACAATTGTTATAAAAACTTTGAAAATAAGAAATTAATTTTTACAAGTTTTCCTAATAGCAAATAGTCAGTTGACATAATTCCCCAAATACATAAAATATTTTAAAACCAACATGCTAATATATTATACAACAGGTGGTACATATAATCCGAGAATCCACACAGGGTACCTCTCTTCTCATATATAAAGATCCTCAGGTATCCAGATTACCATATAATCAGAAGACTGACTAATGAATATAAGACATAAACAAAACAATCAACTATTCTTATTCTTATACTAGTCTTTATTTTTCATATGTCTGACTCAAGATCCAGGACAAGTACAGAATGAGAATCTTTCAGATTTTATACTTTTAAATTTTCAAATATTTGCAGAATACATACCAGTTGAGTATCCCTAATCCAAAAATCTGAAATCCAAAATGCTTCAGTGAACACTTCCTTTGAGTATCACGTTGGCATTCAAAAATTTTAGAACACAGTATAACACCAAGGTCAAGGGTTTGGATTCCTATAGACGCCAGCCTCAAAAAAAAAAAAAAAAAAAGACTTTCGGATTTCACAGCATTTCAGACTTTGGATTTTTGCATTAGGGATGATCAACCTGTATTTAGAAAAAGGACAATATCTTATCCTTTGAAAGTTCCATTTATGAAGTAGTGCACTTTTTAGTTTAAACTATGTGCCTTAAGACTTTTCTTTCCAATAAGATTATAAGATTCTTAAGAACAAAAACCATATAATATAATTGTTCTACAATTCCTACAAGGAGTGTAAGTAAAATACCTAGCCCAATGACTGGCACATAGCAAGGGCTCAATAAAAGTTACCAATAATTTAGTAGTAGTAGTACCAGCAGCATTTTAAGTAGTGACTAAACAAATATTAGCCAATTGACTAAACTCTTTAGTTTTTTCCCACTCTATTCAACCACCCAAACAGGTGAAAGAATAACCTTCCAATCGTTTCACTCTGGTGATTCTTACTGTCTATCACTTCACATATTAACACTTCACAATGACATTCAAGACTTTGAATAATCTGGCTCTATTCTAACTATTCAAACTTGTTTATATTTACTTCCCAACAAACATCCCCTATTATTTAGTCAATGCACTTGTCTTTACTGTTCCCAGTACTGACAATGGCAGTAGAAAAAATCAGAACTGCCACAAGTGCTCACCATATATCTGCCCACCTACCTGCATCTGTTCCAATAGATTCTGCCTCTCTTCCTATCGTAATATATAAACTACCTCCACTTCTATCCCCTTTGCCTGAGGACTAAATCCTACCCCTGTGGGCTTCTCAAGAGCACTGTTCATGCAACTATTCCTTTTCTCCCTCACATCATCCATTTCTCGCCTTTCCTCCAGATAGTGCCAATCAGCATGAAAACATACAACATCTCTCATCTAAGAAAACTCTTCTTCACCTCACATCCTCCACAAGTTTCCCATTTCTCAGTTCCACCTTAAAACAAAACTTGAAAGAGTTGTCTATACTCCCTGTCTTTAAATCCTTGCCTTCTGTTTTTCTCTCTTGAACACACTAATGATACTTTCACTGCCACCTCTCCTTAGAAACTGTTGGTCAAGGCCAACAATGAACTCCACATTGCTAAGTACAATGATCAATTCTCAGTCCTCTCATCTTACTTGACCTATCATCAGAATTTGACCAGCTAAACAACCCCTTCACTTCTTCACTTGACTTCCAGGATAGCTTCTCTTGATTCTCCTCCCTCAGTGGCTTGTCAACCTGTCTCCTTTGCTGGTTCTTCCTTTGCTCCATGACCTTTTACATACTGAAGTACCCCAGGACACCTGGACCTCTTCCCTTTTCCATCTACACTAACTTTCTAAATGACTAGATCCTGTCTTCTGGCTTTAAATTCCATTTAACATTGATAATTCACAAATTTCTATCTTTAGATAGAGATCAGACCTCTTCCTGGAACTTCAAACTCATGTATCTAAATGCCCTGACACACTGACTGAATATGTAATAAATAGGCTCTTCAAGCTTAAAATGTCTAAAATCAATTCATCTTTTCCCACTGCTGCAAATTTACTCTTCCCACAGGCTTCCTCATTTCAATAAGTGGCAATTCCAACCAGAAATTGTTAGGCCAAAAATTTCTAATCACCCTTGATTCCTTTCTTTCTCTCATACCCCACATGTTCATTTAGTCAGCAAAGTCTGACAACTTTACCTTCAAAATATATGCAGAGGGGCCTGGCCGGTTAGCCTATTTGGTTAAACTGTGGTGCTGATAATGCCAAGGTGCAGGCTTTGATCCCTGTACTGGCAAGCCACCAAACCCCCCCCCAAAAAACAATATATATATATATATGTATATGTATATGTATATGTATATATGTATATGTGGAGATACACACACACACACACACACACACACACACACACACACACACACACACATCCTAACTGGTTTCTTATTTCAGCCCTCAAATCTTACAGTCTTCTCAACTCTACAGGAGTATGATCCTTTTAAAGCCCGACTGTAACTCCTCTGCTCAAAACCTTTTAATTGGCTTCCTACCTCACTCAGAGTAGAAGCCAAAATTCTCACAATGGTCTAACTACCCTATTTTATCTGTACTACAATCACCTCTACCTCTCTTCTATCCTACCAATCTCCCTACTTACAAGAAGGGCGAACAAAGGTCTTCCCTGTTTGTCAAGTAAAATAAAAATACTCTTACCTTCAGGGCCTTTGCATTTACGATTCTGCCTAACTAGAACCCCCTTTCTTCAGATAACTGCATGGTTTGCTCTTTCACTTCATGTCTTTGCCTAAATGTCCCTGACAACCCTATATAAAATGGAAAAACACTTATCCCTCTACCCTCTTCTCACACTCACTATCCTGTTTTATTTTACTCTACTGCTCTTCTCACTACCTATATACAATATATTTGTTTGTTTATTGTCTGTATCTTTCTATTGGAATTTAAACTCCACCAGAAAATGTACTTTTCTTAGTTTAGTTCACTGTTGTATTCAGCATGTAAAATAAATAGTACCTGGCACACAGTAGGTGTTCAACAAATATCTGCTGAATTAATTCCAAGCCTTATGTAGGTTATATCTTTCTGAATTCAATTTATCCCTTTTCTAGATTAGCTTATTTTTTTTCCTTTCTTACTTGTTGCCTAATTTCTAATGACCATCCTGGGCTTCATGTTATAACGGCAAACTGATGGACCTACCATATATCTTTTTGGTTAGCTGTCAAAACAAATCCTTTCTGGAATAAAAACAAACAACATTTTACAATTTACACAAACACAATTGCTTTTATATTCATTACTTACAAGTGTGCAAATTGTAAAATTTCCCTACAATTTTTGGTTTTTTGTAATGAAAGAATTCCAGAAGTCTTAATATGTATAAATGCAAAAGAGATTGCAGCATTTTTTCCAAAGAACTGAAATCATATTTTATTTGTGCTTCTTTCTTTTTTTGCTAGCCTATACAGGGATCACACCTTGGACATTGGTTTTATCAGCACCATGCTCTAATCAACTGAGCTAACCAGTCATCCTGGGCCTGTGAAACATTACAGAGAAGGGTTTGGGAGAGGCATAATTCTCTTCATTTTAAAAATAGAAAAAACTGAATCCACATGACACATTATTACATAAACAGCAGGGTATCAATAAAGGGAAAAGAGATTAATTTGAAAATGATCATCAACCTAGAAATGCATGTAAGAATAGAGAAATATTACATTTACTTAGCCTGATTAAGGAGGAAAATGAACAGTATGCCTACATGCATATTTTGTGAATCCATTTGGAGAGGGGAACTGGAAAATCACGATTGGCAAACCCCACATACCAAATTTACGTATTTCTAGTTAAGATAAACACAAATTCTGAAGATACTGGGCCGGCCCGGTGGCGCACTGCTACAGTGTGCCGCTTGAGAGTGCGGTGGCGCTCCCCCGAGGGTTCGGATCCCACATACAGACCGGCCTCTCACTGGCTGAGCGAGGTACGGGCGCAACACCGAGGGTTGCAATCCCGTTGCCGGTCCCGGTCTGGTACGGGCGCGACACTGAGGGTTGCGATCCGTTGCCGGTTGTGAAAAAAGACAAAAAGGAAAAAAAAAAAATTCTGAAGATACTGGGCCGGCCCGGTGGCGCACTGCTACAGTGTGCCGCTTGAGAGTGCGGTGGCGCTCCCCCGAGGGTTCGGATCCCACATACAGACCGGCCTCTCACTGGCTGAGCGAGGTACGGGCGCAACACCGAGGGTTGCAATCCCGTTGCCGGTCCCGGTCTGGTACGGGCGCGACACTGAGGGTTGCGATCCGTTGCCGGTTGTGAAAAAAGACAAAAAGGAAAAAAAAAAAATTCTGAAGATACTTAACAAACAAGAAAGAGTACTTTTTATATGCTGAATGTAAACTTCTTGAAAAGTAGTCCCTATAGCAGCTGCCAGAATGCTGTTTTTTGAACTTTCAAAGCAATGTTCTCTGTGAATGACAGTCTTTCAACCTTTGGAAAGATATCTATACAATCTAGGGGCAAGAACGCTATGTGTGTTACACAACTTATTCTGGTTCCTACTACAATACATTCAATTTAAATATAGTTCTAAGGAAAAACACAGAACTAAGACTGCTAGAATCTCTTTGCTTAAAGAGGCAAATTCAACACTCGCCTCACATGCAACTTTGAGATTTCTAATGTTTTTAAATCTCTGGAACAATCCAGAACAGTCTAGTCCAAATTCAAAGGAAACTAACACTATATCTCTAGCATAAAGCCCTTTGCATAAATCATTATAGCTGTGATAAAACTCTTTAGAAAATTACTAATTATATTAATAGGATACATACATGATATCAACACAAGTATGATAATCTAACCTGCTGGACACTACCTGTAAATTTACGAAATAAATCACAATTCATAGTGATTTATGAATACTACTCACTGTATAATCTGCAACATGCCACTAACTATCTGGGAAAACAATGTAAATTTGAAACTTTTGAACAGGAATTGCTCAAACTTGGTTTTCACCTCCACACGCTATTGTCTCTATAAAATGAAGACCTCTACCCGCCCCCATATTTGCCATACTAACCCTACATCCAATACACTGTTGTTAATACAGTGCTCTGGTCTGAGATACAGAACCACTCTGGAAGACAATTCAGCTATGTTTGCAGACCATTTTATGTGCAGATACCCTGTCTATCATCAGGGCTGGGAAGGGAATAGGCACACTTTGATAGAACACTATTTAGCAAGGCAATATAAAATGAACTATAAGTTTTTTATAAGTACTACAAATGAGTCCTCACAGTGGGTTTAGCATAAGCTAAAGGTAATAAAAATTCCTAATGTTTACTTTGTTTTTAATATATGTAAAGCTCTACATTAAATGTTTTACAGAGGGCCGGCCAGTTAGCTCAGCTGGTTAGAGCATGGTGATATAGCACCAAGGTCAAGGGTTCAGATCCCCATAATGGCCTCTGCCAAAAAAAAAAAAAAAAAAAAAAAGTTTTACATACATTCTCATTTAAGCCTCATAATCACCATGAGGTAGTTATTATTCCATTTACAGAGATGGAAAAACAGGCTGATAGACAATAAAAGGCAGAGCCAGGTCTGTCTGGCTCTTCTTAACTACTATGTTCTGTTGCCTCCCCCAAATCATTTGTAGTACTGATCTTATTATTCTTCTCTGCTATATTTGGCATATTTGCTACATTTGAAACTCTCCCTTGGCTTCTATGATGACACATTCAACTGGTTCTCCTACTACCTTTCTAGCCATTCCATCATTTCCCTTATGGATTCATCATTCCTGATCTTTCCCTTCATTCATTCAACAAATATTTTCTGAGAGCCTCGAAATATGTTTTGAGAATTGTGACATGCATTCTAGATACAGTCATAAGTAATACCAATATGGTCCTCAAAATTAATAATATGACTATTATCACAATAAGTTATACCAATATTGGTCTCATAAGCTTTAAATTTTAGAGGAGGCAGATAAACAACTAATCATATAAATATGTAAGTATAATCTATGATCTACGTAATAACAAAAGGGATGAGGTACTACATCAAGGGAACTTGCAGGGACAGAAAACAGATCTTAGAAAAATATTTAACATTTAAGCTGAGACCCAAAGTCTGATAGGAAATAGCCAGGCAAAACATGGGGTGGAAATGATACAGAAAAAGGGAACAGAATGTGTAAAAAGCCCCTAAAATTGTAAAGATTAACAGTAGATTAACCAAAAAGGGGAAAGCACAAAATGAAAATGGAAAGATAAATGAGAATAGCTTGCAAAGGGCCTTGTTGGGCTGTATTAAGGATTTGAAATCCTAAAAAGCTCTTAAAGGGCTCTAAGTAGGGGAGTAAGAGGACACAATTTACATTTTGAGAAAATCTCTCTGGTTGCTGTGGAAGAATTATTAGAAAGAAAGCAAAAGTTGATTTTAGAATACCAGTCATATGATTAACATACTAGACTAGGATGGTAGCACTGAAAATACAGAAAAATGGACAGATTTGAGAGATATATGATAGAAGTCTGTCAATATGATGTGGGAAGTAAGGGAAAACTAATTTGATGACTTGGGCAAATGTTAAGTGGTATGGTGGCACCAGTTAAAGACTCATTCAACAATATTTACTGTATCCATTATGTACCATGAACTGGAAATACAGCAGTACAAAAAATAGACAAAAGTCTCTGACTTCATGGGGCTGATATTCTAGCAATTTGCCAGAATAAAACAGAAAGGGAAGATCAAGAGTTCAGTGATAAATATGTGAAAATTTAGGTGCCCGTGGAAAGGTCAAGCAGACAGCTGGAAATATGTGTACATGATATCCACAGAGGGAGGTAATACAACAGTATATAACTGAAAAAATTGTAGAGTTTCATAAGTTTTTTTTTAAGCTTGGTAAGAAACATAGCTTACTTATTAACTTTCTCTAATAGGGAAGAACAACTATTTTTCTTTTTGGATAAGCACACTTACTTTAAATTGCCATTATAAACTGAACAATGTTGGCAAGTTTTTAGCTTAAAATAAGTAAAATCTAGATTGTCTCACCTGTGGGGAATTTTTGTTTTGCTTTGTGATCTTTACTAAACATAGCTAGAGACTATAATCATTGTTCCATTATTTTTCAACATTAAAAACCAGATATAAATTAACTAAATAAGATTTTTTTTAAAACTTATAGCACATTACACATTTCAATTTGTCCTGGGTGTCATGCTATAAAGTTCTTCTTTGAAACTGAACATCATATTTCTTAGGATATATCAAATTACCTAAGTGATCATATATCTGGGGAAGGGGGGTTCTAGTCAGGAAGAATAGTTAAGTGCAAAGGCCCTAAGGTAGAAGTATTTTTGTTGTTTTTGAGAAACAAAAGAGAGATCTTTGTTTCCCCCTACCCCCACTCCTCTTTCCTAGAATTGAGTGAGGAGAGTGACTGGAAGGAGATGAAGAGAGGTAGAAGGCACACAAGAGATTACATAGGGCCTTACAGACTTCGGCTTTCACTTCAAGATGGGAAGCCATCAAAAGGGTTTTGAGAAATGACATGATCTGACTCAAGCCTTAAAAAGATCACTCTGGGGGCCGGCCCGGTGGCGCACTGCTACAGTGCGCTGCTTGGGAGTGCGGCAGCGCTCCCGCCGAGGGTTCGGATCCCACATACAGACCGGTTCCCGCTCACTGGCTGAACGAGGTGTGGGTGCGAGACCGAGGGTTGCGATCCCGTTGCCGGTCCCGGTCCGGTGCGGGTGCGACACTGAGGGTTGTGATCCGTTGCCGGACACGAAAAAAGACAAAAAGGAAAAAAAAAAAAAGATCACTCTGGGCCAGCCTGTGGCTCACTCGGGAGAGTGTGGTGCTGATAACACCAAGGCCACGGGTTTGGATCCCATATAGGGATGGCCGGTTTGCTCACTGGGTGAGCGTGGTGCTGACAACACCAAGTCAAGGGTTAAGATCCCCTTACCGGTCATCTTTAAAAAATAAATAAATTAGGGCCGGCCCGGTGGCGCACTGCTATAGTGCGCCGCTTGGGAAGCGCGGCGGCACTCCCGCCGAGGGTTCGGATCACACATGCAGGCCGGTTCCCGCTCACTGGCTGAGCGAGATGCGGGAGCAACGCCGAGGGTTGCGATCCCGTTGCTGGTCCCGGTCCGGTACGGGGGTGACACTGAGGGTTGCGATCCGTTGCCGGACACAGAAAAAGACAAAAAAATAAATAAATAAAAAATAAAAAATTAATTAATTAATTAATTAATTTAAAAAAAAAGATCACTCTGCTTCTGAGTTGAGAAGTCAAATTTCTAGCCTAATCACTTGGAATCATCCTTGACTCCTTTATTTCTCTCATACCCCACACATGCAGTCTGTCAGCAAAACCTGTCAGCTTTACCTTCAAAATAAAGGCAGTTATCATTTCTCACTACTTTAACAACTACCATATATGAATTATTTTGCTATGTGTGTCAAAGTAGAAAGCATGCTTCTGATGCTTCTATGTACTGAAGAAACTTGTTCAATCAAAGAAAAGTTTAAAATTTGACACCAAATGTCAATTATTTATCAAATGTTAGTAAACAAACCTAAAGAAGTCATAACTCCCTGAAGTATGTCCTACAGTATAATCTGTTCCCTAGAGCTCAAAGCTGCTAGGCTTTAAGATTAAGGGTAATTTCAAAAGATTAAACATTATGATGATTATATTCTGAAAACCCAAAACTTGGACATTGTTTACTCATTGAAATGAATTTAAAGAAACAAAAGAACAGAGTATTGGGGTACATTGGAGTATTTTTCAAATTCCAATAACATTTATATACCTGAGGCCTACTAGGTGCCATACACTGTGCTAAGTGGTTTCATATATCATCTCATTCATTTCATTATGACAATAACTCCAATTGGGTTGAACTACCTACATTTTATAGATGAGCAAACAGGCTTGGGAAAGTAATTTAGCTCTAAAATTGTAAAGCTGGTAAATGGAAGAACTTGGATTGAAAGCAGTCTTCTGACTCCAAGTCTACTAATGAATATCCATCTGTAAGAAAAGAAACTCAAGACCCTCACCTCACATAATACACAAAAATTAACTCAAAGTGGATCATAGACCTAAATGCAAAAAATTAAAACTATAAAATTCCTGGAAGAAAATATAGGAGAACCTCTTTGTGACCTTGGGTTAGATAAAGATTTCTTAGATATGACACCAAAAGCATGATTCGTAATAGAAAAATCTGATAAACTGAACTTTATCAAAATTATAAACTTTGGTCCTTCAAAAGACACCATTAAGAAATGATAGTATACTTTTCTATCACCTCTCTGGCAACCACTCCTCAGTCTTACTTGCTGATCTGATTTCATCTACCAGACCCAAATGTTGGAATTCCTCAGGTTTGGTTTTTTCCAACTGTAAATTCTATCCCTGAGTAATTCATTACACTTGCATACCTTAAGACTTTTAAGCTCTAGACAATATATCTGGAGCCTGTTTAATATCTTTATAAAGTCTACTCATATTCCTTCTCCAGTCTCTCCAATTTCAGTACCACCAATTGCTCAAGTCAGAAACCTGACAGTCATCCTGACTCCTCTCACTCCCTTATTCCCAACCTTCAACCTAACACCAAAACTTCTGAATACCACATAAACTGTGATTACATTCAATTCTCTCCAATTCCATTGCCACTGACTTTTAAAACAAAACAAAAAACAAACAGTTCTTGCCCAGAATACAGCAGTAGACTTCTAACTTCTTTATATATCCACCTTGCTGTCCTCCAGTACAAGCTGCAGCCAGAAAGATTTTTTTTTTTTTTTTTTTTTTTGGTGGCTAGACAGTACAGCAATCAAACCCCAGACCTTGGTGCTAGAAAGATGCTTTAAAAAAAACAATCCGATTATGTCATTTCCCTGCTTAAAACAGTTTCTTATTGCCCTTTAGACATAAAAGTCCCTAAGCACAATCATAACTTATAATTTATAATCTGTAGTATGATATAGGGGTTAAGGACACAGACTGTGAATCCAGAATGCACAGGCTCAGATCCTAGTTCTCCTATATTAATTTTGGGCAAGGTACTCAGTGCCTCAGCTCTTTTATGTGTGAACAGAAATTGTTGTCAGGGTTCAATAAACTAATATATAAAAAGTACTTAGAACAGTACTTCACACACAGATCAGTATTTACTTTTTGTTGCCGTTAACTGCCCCTACCTATCTCTAGCCTCGCATTTCCAGTTCTGTTGAGTAGAGCAGGGGCAAATAACAACAAACAAATAAGCAAACACTGATATATGTGTTTTAAGTATTTTTCAGTTCCCAAACGTCTGTCTTCCCTTCTTTCAAACATAGTTAGTTCTCTCTGCCTAGAACTCTTCTAATCCCTTTCCTAGATGACTTCTAGTCATCCTTTCCATCTCAGCTTAAAGGTCAGGTCCCCAGGGAGACATTTTGTAACTCCCCAGACTAGGGTAGATCTCCCTGTTAAGTACTCAAATCCATACTGTAAGTCTCTTAACACTTATACTAGTACGTTTTATGTTTAATATCTATATTTTCCACCAGACCATGCATTTCACGAGAATAAGAATCCTGTTTGCGTTATTTACTGTTACATCCTTAGCAAAGTACCTAGAACATTAAAGGCATTCAATAAATGTTGACTGAATAAACATAAATAGTACTATATTTTTAATCATGTATACACATTAAGAGAGAACTGGCAAAATAAAAATATTAAAGAACTGATATTTTTCTTTTAATATTACATAGACTTCTCATACTGTTTTTACAATTTAAAAAAGAACTATGTATACCACCATGTAAGGTGCTCTACAAAGGTAAAAGAGTAAGCAGTGCCTGACCTAGTTTGAAGAAGTTTTACATTTAACCACTAAATCACTGATATTATGTAAATCACTGAAATCACAAAAAAACTAGATTATCTTCATGAAAATACCAATAAAATATGAACTATATTCATAAATGTCCAAATAATTTATACAACATAAACCACACTTACAAAGTTGGACAAGCTAATTTTTTTTACTCAACTATTGAACCCTTCATTTAAAAGATAATGACGATCACCAACCATTCTCCAATAAATCTAGTTATTTTCAGGGCTGGCCCATGGCTCACTTGGGAGAGTGTGGTGCTGATGACACCAAGGCCATGGGTTTGGATCTTTACATAGGGATGGCCGGTTGGCTCACTTCAGAGAGCGGGGTGCTGACAACACCAAGTCAAGGGTTAAGTTCCCCTTACCGGTCATCTTTATTTTATTTTATTTTATTTTTTGACTGGTAAGGGGATCGCAACCCTTGGCACGGTGTGGTCTGCACCAAGCTCAGCCAGTGAGCGCACCGGCCATCCCTATATAGGATCTGAACACGCGGCCTCGGTGCTACCGGCGCTACCAGAGCGCACTCTCCCGAGTGAGCCACAGGGCCAGCCCTACCAGTCATCTAAAAAAAAAAAAATCTAGTTATTTTCATATTTATGTACTATATATATTTCTTAAATTTCAAGGTTCTACTGATTTTAAGAGACATCATAAATCGGGGCTGGTCAGTTAGCTCAATTGTTTAGAGTACAGTGTTATTAACTAAGGTTAAGCATTCAGATTCCCCTCACTGGCCAGCTGCCAAAAAAAAAAAAAATAGAGAGAGAGAGAGAGACTTCAATGACCACATTTTCAGGGGCCACACTAACTGTAATTATCAATTGTGTTATTTCCTAATTTCAGAAATATTAAACTAGGAGGAAAGAATGTATCTCAGGAACAAGGAAATACTGTATTATACCAACAAACTACTTCTAGAAATTTTGAATAGGAAATTTAAATAGCAGATATAAATTTACAATTAGTAAGTCACAAGGGAAAAAGTAAGCCCCAGAAAGCAGTCCCAAGGATAAATCATGATGAAAAAATTATACTCATGGACTGTCAGATAATCTAATCAAATCTTACTTAGCTCTTCCTGAAAAGCAAAGTTAACATGGATCAAAAATATAACTACAATTTTGTTTTTTTTCAAAAAGGTGGGTGGTGAGGTTGTAACAAATATATAGGGACCATGATCTCTATGCTCAGGGTATTCTAAAATGACAACAGGAGGGAAGTTATATCAGAAAGATTTCCCCATTACTGAATTAACTGTATTACATTTTGACAATGGTAAGGGGTTGTCAAATGAGGGGCACTGCACTAAACAACTACTAGCAAGCCACCATTTACATTGTAAATACCTTAGTTTTTTTTTTGTTTTTTTTTTTGTCTTTTGTCTTTTTCCGTGTCCGGCAACGGATCACAACCCTCAGTGTTGCCCCCATACCGGACCGGGGACCGGCAACGGGATCGCAACCCTCGGTGTTGCTCCCGCGCCTCGCTCAGCCAGTGAGCGGGAACCGGTCTGTATGTGGGATCCGAACCCTCGGGCGGGAGCGCCGCCGCGCTTCCCAAGCGGCGCACTATCCAGTGCGCCACCGGGCCGGCCCTTGTTTTTTTTTTTTTTGACCAGTAAGGGGATTGCAACTCCTGGCTTGGTGTTGTCTGTACCACACTCAGCCAGTGAGCACACCGGCCATCCCTAAATAGGATCCGAACCCGTGGCCTCGGCACTATCAGCACCGCACTCTCCCGAGTGAGCCATGGGCCAGCCCTACCTTAGCTTTTAATAAAATTTTTCTATGAAAAAATTCGAACCCTCATTCTTGTTAGTAGGGATGTAAAACGGTACAGCCACTTTGGAAAATGGTCTGGCAGTTCGTCAAAAGATTAAACGGAGTTACCATATAACCCAGCAATTTAACTCTTAGGAATATACCCAAAAGAAATGAAAATATATGTCCACATAAAACTTGTATACAAATATTCATAGCAATGTTATTCATAAAATGGAATGTTATTCAACAATAAGAAGAAATTAAGTACTGATACATACTACAACATGGATGAACCTTGAGAACATGTTAAATGAGTCAGTCTCAAAAGACAGCATACTGTATGATTCCATTTATATGAAATGTCCAGAAAAGGCAAATCTATACAGACAAAGCAGATTAATGGTTACCTAGGGATAGGGTAAAAGGAGAATGAGTGGGCAGGGGAGTAACTATTAATGGGGACTATTATGAAATGTTCTAAAATTTGATAGTGGTGATGATTGTATAACTACATGAATCAACTGAAAACCACTGAATTGTACACTTTAAATTTGTGAACTGGTTTGGTTCCCTGTACCAGCTAGTTGCCAAAAATAAATTGTGAATTGTACAGCATACAAATTATATCCCAACACAGCCATTTAAAAAATTTCTGGCAGACCAAAATAAAGTATCTTGTGAAATGAACTCCTTTCCTACTTTGCATAAAAACAATATGGAGGACTAGTGACAGTCCTGTGAAAATTCTTTTCAATTAATAGATTTCAATATTGGCAAGGAGCTGATTTATTTAATATATGTTGCTGCATGTTGACATAATTGGCTATCCACTGAGAAAAAACAAAGTTACACCCATTCTTTATATCACAAACAAAAACAATTTCCTCATGGATTTTAAACACTATAGACAAAAATAAAAGTATCTGAAGAATATCTGTAAATATTTCTATAGTCTATGGTGGAGAAACCCTTCTTAAGCAAATCAAGGAACTAAAAGCCATAAAGAAAAATACTGACAATTTGATTATATTAAAGCATTATATTTCTGTATGGTAAGACACTGTAAACAAAATCAAAAGACAAGCAGGCTGACATGGTTAGCCCACTTGGGAGAGTGTGTCGCTGGTAACACCAAGGACAAGTGTTCAAATCCCTGTACTGGCCAGCTGCCAAAAAAAAAAAAAAAAAAAAAAAAAAAAAAAAAAAAAAAAAAAAAAAAAAAAAAAAAAAAGAAAAACAAGCAATAGATTGGGAAAAAGTACAATAAACATGAAAAAGGATTAATATCTCTAATAAACGATCTAGTACACAAAGCTATCCTACAAATTCATAAACGAGAAAAGACAAGAGATATGTAAAGGCAATTACAGAAGAGATAGAAATAGTCAATAGAAAAAAAAAAAAAAGATGTATCACCTCGCTAGTAGTCAGGGAGTTATAAATTAAAACAAGCTATATTTCACTTATCAGTTTGGTTGAAATTTGAAAGCCTGACAGCAACCAATACTGGCAAGATATGGGTAAATGGGGACTAGTAACCATCACCGTTTTGGAAAGTAATATTTATTGTATCTATTACACTCTTAATTTTACATACTCTTTGACACCCCAAGTAATCCTACTTTGAGATTCTCTCACAGAAAAATAAAATTACCAATAAAAGGATTTATTACAGTATTACTTGACGTGAAAAAGAAGAGTTAAATATATATACACGCACACACAAATATACATGTCTGCTGCTTTGAAGTAAAATATAAAGCACGATCTCATATTTGTAAATAGAAAAAACCATATGTATTTGTACACGCACAAAAAAAAACATGGATAATCATATACCAACTGATAGATTGGTTAGCTGAGGGAGAAACATTTAGAAGTAAAAAGAAAAGAAAAAAACCACACACACACACACACACACACACACACACACACACACACACACACACACACACGAGAGTACTTTAAAGAATTCATGGAAAAACTAAAAGAGAATACCAATTCTTCCGTGAACTTTTTGAAGTAACCTCAGACACTTATTACAGAAGTTGTACTAGTTTTATAATTAAATAAAAATCCATTAAAAACCTATTTTAAAAAGATTTGAAATATATGTACCTATCATGTACATACACTTTTCAAAGTTTTGTTGTTTTGTTCATATCTACATGAAATTGAGAAAACTAACCTGATAACTTCTGGGCATATTTTCTAACTCTATTATTCTATTTAAGAAAAAAAAAAAAATGAAGAATTGGACTTTATCATAAGTAAGAACTTCTGTTCAAAAGAGTGAAGAGAGACATCACCGAGAGAGTGAAAAGGCAGCCACACACTGGATGCTATTTGCAATTCCTATATCTGAGAAAGGAATTGCATTCAGAATATATATTAAGCAGTCACTTCACAAAGAGGATGACCAAATGTCCAACAAATATCTAAAAAGATGCTCAATATGACCAGTCATCAAGGAAATGTAAATCAACACCACATGAAATACCATTACCCACTGGAATGGCCAAAATTAAAAAAGAATGACAACACCAAATACTGGTGAGGATGTGGAGCAACTGAAATACCCATACATTCCTGGTGGAGTTATAAAGTCAGACAATCAATTTGGAAAACTGGCAGTATCCAATAAGGATAAAAATATGCTTACCCTCAGGCCCAGCAATTCTACTTCTAGGTATATGCCTAAGAGAAAAGAGCATATATTCACTCATGAGAGTTCACCAAAAGAGAGGAGATGGCCAGGTAAGGGTTCACAGCATCACTTTGAACTTTGTCTCTGAAGATGGATAGATGTTTCTTAAACAGACAGGTACTAGGAGCAATGTGAAAGTTGTGGAGTTATAAGGGCCGGCCCGGTGGCGCACTGCTACAGTGTGCTGCTTGGGAGCATGGTGGCGCTCCCGCCGAGGGTACGGATCCCACATACAGACCGGTTCCCGCTCACTGGCTGAGCGAGATGCGGGTGCAGCACCGAGGTTTGCGATCCCGTTGCCGGTCCCGGTCCGGTACGGGCACGACACTGAGGGTTGCGATCCGTTGCCGGACACGAAAAAAGACAAAAAGGAAAAAAAAAAAGTAAGTTGTGGAGTTATAAATGAACCCTGTTTCACAATCATGACAGCTCCAAACATCTAGAGCACAAGGGTATGGAATCCAGACTGAGACATAACACTAAAGGGTAGGCAGGACCTTGTAGAGTTTGCTAAGTAGTCTGTTCCGCCAGGGCACATAGGTTTAGATTTAGAAAAAGCATTCTGAGAGGTGTGTGGAGTACAGCTAAGGAATCTAGTTAACTGTAGGCAGGAAGCCAGTAAGGGTAGGGCACAGATGAAGGTTATCACTTTGCTGCCATTTTACCAATTCTGGAGAATAACTACTTTTCTTATACCCTGAAGCACACTACCTACTATTCTATGAGTGGTAAAATTGGTATGTTGCTGTAACTGATAATTCTCCAGAAATTATTTCATTACCATAAGGGTGAAGGGGAAAGAAAGGTAGGCAGATGACAATCCAGCAAAGACTTGCTTAAACCACCATCTAACTGCCACCCTTCCTTACATGAGTTTATTTCCATTTTTAAGAGTAATTGCTGTTAAAGAACAAATAAACAATGCAACTGTCATTCCATAACCTTCATAATTAAGATGGTTATGAAACAAAGAATACTAGCCCTACAATCAAAATTACCAGTAAACCTTAAATTATATACCAAAAATTTTATGCTTATGTATACTTTCTGGGAAAGGGTGCAAAGGTTTCATCATATTCTTAACGAAGCCCATGACTATCCACCACCACCATCACCAAAAAAGAGTGTCAAGATCCTCTGTTTTTAAGATCAGCTTCTAAGGTAAGGTAACAGAATGGATGCCCATGAAACAAAGAAGTGGCCATTTTTTACCATCTAGTTCTAAGTCTCAGTAAACAGTTTCTAGATTTTTGAAGAGCAGATTCACCTAGAAATATTTGGGGAGGTTTATCTGAATCCCAAATCATATTAATATTTTAATCATTTCAGTTCTACTTAAGAAGACTGCCTATAAACTCTCTGGAAATTTTTGGTATTGTCATTTAAGGACACCTGGGAAAAGGCACAAAGGTTTCTCTCCCATTTACCTCGAAGACAACTGGCTCTCTAATGCACATAATTGATGGTTCTGACTATGACTTGGGAAAAAGAAATCATACATGATATGGACCCTGACTTCCTGGTGATTTCTATAAAGCAGCAACAAAAGGTCAGATAAACAATAGGGAATACGTTGTTACTAGTAATGTTTCCCCTCAATGTTCTGGAATTAATCTCTCCTCTTGGACTGACAGGGTTCAAAACTGCTGGCCTTTTAGGCACAGTGCCAATTCAACAGATGGGCCCTACATTTTCCTAATGGTGGAAGTGGACTGGCAAGTGTTAGGTGGTGTACTCAAACAAGAGTGTATCTGTTTCTTGCATAAGCTAAGAGGATCTCTGATAGGTTTTTAAATCATCACGATAAATAACCTATAAAACACAAACAAGCAAACAAACAAAAAACCAATAAATAACCTGTGTGCTGTGACTGCCTTTACTGTCTGTTATTTCTACATTATAAATTATATTATTAACTACATTTAAATAAATAGATCTATGGGTTGACCCATGGCTCACCTGGGAGAGTGTGGTGCTGTTAACACCAAGGCCACGGGTTCGGATCCCCATATAGGGATGGCTGGTTAGCTCACTTTGGGGAGCATGGTGCTGACAACACCAGGTCAAGGTTAAGATCCCCTTACCAGTCATCTTTAAAAAAAAAAAAAAAGATCCCCTTACCAGTCATCGTTAAAAAAAATAAATAAATAAACAAACAAAGAAATAAACAAACAAATAAATAAATAGATCTTTACCCACACCAAGAAAGCATGTGCTGAAATATGCAATAAGTCAACCTAAACTACATTAAGCTCTTAATATTAACTAGTTCTGAATCTTATACATATATTCTAAATTTTAGATGTGTTGACTCATTAAGTCCACAGGTGAAAACCAGATTATTTAAAGTCTGACAATGCCCAATGAGAGACTAAAGAAATTAGAAGGCAGCTTGATCTCACTCTTAATCTGTAAATTTTCAAAGCCAGTAACAGTTATCATGTTAATGGGTAAAGAGCTTCATATTTTTTGACATCTCACTCATTATTTTATAAACTTGTATTTGTTTTACCTTATGTGCTCTCCAAAATGAGTATCTAGGAAGGTAATAACCATTCTAGCAACTTTTTCAGAATAACTAAGTGGAAATAGACACTCCTGTACTTAATTTCATGTAAAATGAACTTCTGACCTCTGAGATACAAAGATTTAGATACAAAATAGCCATTTTGTATCAAAATGGTTCCCTAACCATTTTGTTTTGTCTCTACATCTTAACTAGTTAGAACTTGTTAGGTTTCTTAGCCAGGAAGGTATTACTCCTAAAACTATAAAAAGATTCTCTTTTAGTTCTGGCATTCTCAATAAATTTCTCAAAGCATCAAGAATACCCTATAACTCAGTCCAGAAACTTCACCTCTTCTCTTTCTATACTTACTTTCCCGGTAATCTCAAGTCCCACAGCTCTAAATAGCATTACTACACTGATCAACTCCCAAATTTGTATTTGTCCTTATCTCAAGACTCGTACATCCAACTGCCTACTCAATATCTCAACCTTACGCACTTAACAGAAATCTCAAAGTCGGTACATCCAAACCGAATTCTTAATTTCTGCACTCCCCACAACTTGCTTCTCCAGCAATGTTCCTAACCTCAGTAAATGGCATCCAACTGCTCAAGCCATCACTGGAGTCATCCTTGACTCCTCTGTTACTCAGACCCCACATCTAATCCATCAGCAATTTATCATCTCCACTACCTTCAAAACATATCCCAAATCCACCTCCCTGATAACACCCTAGGTTCAACCCCACAATCATCTCTTGCCTTATCTATCACAATAGCTTCCTAACTGGTCACCCTAGTTGCATCACTCTTGACTTCCACAGTGTGTATAATAGGTCAAGTCACTTCCCTGCTCGAAATCTTCCAATAGCTTTCTATCAAACACAGAACAAAAAACTTGACACCTAGTCAAGTCCCTACATTATCTGGCCACTGGCTAACTCTTCTACCTATCTCCTATCATTCATTATTCCCTACCTTCTTCACTCCGTTTCAGCCCTTTTCTATTCCTTGAACACACCAAATGCATTCCTGCTACAGAGCTTATGCTCATACTCCAGACAACTGAATGGAGTCCTTCATATGACTGAGGTCTCTGCTAAAACATCATTGCCTCAGAGGACTTTCCTAACTACACAACATCTCCTTACCTTGTTTATGTTTCCTTTACAACACTTATAACCAAAATGCAATGACACAATAACCATTCATTTAATATCTACCTTACTAGAAAGTAAGCACCAAGAGGGCAGTGATCTTTACGTACTATATTCACTGTTGTATCCCTTGGGCTTAAAACAGTACTTGGCATAAAGTAAATACACAATTAATACTTGTTGAATGAAGGCACAGGAAGCAGAATGACCGTTCTTATTTGACTCTAAACAGAGGACTTAACTTACTGGTATCCCAAAGCACTAACTATCCAATGGATTGCCTGGATAAAACATAGGCACACAGTGAAGATTCTTCAAGAAGAGATTTTTACTCCAGAACTGATTTGTTCTAGCATGAAAATAACTATACCAGAAATTCCTTCAGTAATCTCAAATCTACCTTAACAGAAATACTGCTTAAACCACATGTAATATGATGGTTAGTGGTACGTTACAGAGGTACTAAAAGATCTTGTACTAGAAAAAAAAAAAGAAAATGCCCAAATTATGAAGTTCCAGGATAGCAAAGCAGGGATCTTATTTTGTTCAACCGTGTATCCTAGTGCCTGGAAAAGTGCCTAATAAACACTCAATAAATACATGTTGGTCTTGTTTCTGAATCACATGAGGTGATTTAGTGAAAGAGATGGGTTCTACTTTAGAAGAAGAATACACTTGGTCTCTAAGAAACAAGGGAAATACTGATCAGCTTTAAAAAGAGAACTGTCGGGCTGGCCCGTTAGCTCAAGCAGTAGAGCATGGTGCTGATCAAGGTCAAGGGTTCAGATAGCCATACTAGCCAGGAGCCAAATAAATTTTTTAAAAAATAAAAAGAATGGGCCAGCCCGGTGGCGCACTGCTACAGCGCGCCGCTTGGGAGCGTGGTGGCGCTCCCGCCAAAGGTTCGGATCCCACATACAGACCGGTTCCCGCTCACTGGCTGAGCGAGGTGTGGGAGCAACACCGAGGGTTGCGATCCCGTTGCCGGTCCCGGTCCGGTACGGGCGCGACACTGAGGGTTGCCGTTAGCTCAAGCAGTAGAGCATGGTGCTGATCAAGGTCAAGGGTTCATATAGCCATACTAGCCAGGAGCCAAATAAATTTTTTAAAAAAGAAAAAGAATGGGCCAGCCCGGTGGCGCACTGCTACAGCGCGCCGCTTGGGAGCGTGGTGGCGCTCCCGCCAAAGGTTCGGATCCCACATACAGACCGGTTCCCGCTCACTGGCTGAGCGAGGTGTGGGAGCAACACCGAGGGTTGCGATCCCGTTGCCGGTCCCGGTCCGGTACGGGCGCGACACTGAGGGTTGCAATCCGGTGCCGGACACGAAAAAAGACAAAAAAAAAAAAAAAAAGGGAAAAAAAAAATAAAATAAAATAAAAAGAAAACTGTCAAAACTACCTCAATTTAGTTCAAAGAGGGGCTGGCAGGTTAGCAGGTTGGTTAGAGCACAGCCTTATAACACCAATTTAGTTTTAAAAACTTAAGGTCTTCCACCCAAGCAAAATTCACACATTAAGATATATTCATTGTATGAATCTCCATATGGCCAGCCACGAAAACAATAAGGGGGGGAAAAAGCAGTTGGGGGGATGCTGGCCTGTTGCTTAGTTAGAGTGCAGTGTTATAACACCAAGGTCAAGCAAGGGTTTGGATCCCCATACCAGCCAGCCATCAAGAAAAACAACAACAAAAAAGAAATATTTCTATTCACTTTGTAGATAAACCCTCGATTTGATAAGAAGTTAAAAAGCTAACAAGAAGACAAACACAAAAGCTTAGGCTGGTGTTAAGTGGGGAAAATACAAAGTTAATAGTATCCTAAAAATTGAGAATTAGAAAACATATATACATGAGTAAGGAAGTTGTTTATATATTCTTTCAAAAATATATTTTACGTATTCTTACCTTCTATAGGAAATATATATTGGGGAGGTAATTTGCTTTGATAAAAAAAAAATTCTCGGGCCGGCCCGGTGACGCACTGCTACAGTGCGCCGCTTGGGAGCGCGGCGGCGCTCCTGCCGAGGGTTCGGATCCCACATACAGACCGGCCGCTCACTGGCTGAGCGAGGTGTGGGCGCAACACCGAGGGTTGCGATCCCGTTGCTGGTCCCGGTCCGGTACGGGCACGACACTGAGGGTTGCGATCCGTTGCCGGTCACGAAAAAAGACAAAAAGGAAAAAAAAAATTCTCTTTTTGGGAAATGAAGAAGAGAAATAACTAAAATCATAGCAAATATGTACTATGAACTTGCAACATGACATACATTACGTTAAGCAGTTTACACACAGTATATAATACTCCACCAACTCTATGCTATAAATATTATTAAGGCTGGTCTGAAGGTAATAAGTTATCAAAATTGTTTACAGTTACAAATCAAACTCCTTGTTCTACTCTCCCCTTCTCACCACTGCACTTAAACTAGTCTTTTTTTTTTTCCTTTTTGTCTTTTTTTCGTGACCAGCAACGGATCGCAACGCTCAGTGTCGTGCCCATACCGGACCGGGACCGGCAACGGGATCGCAACCCTCGGTGTTGCATCCACACCTCGCTCAGCCAGTGAGCGGCCGGTCTGTACGTGGGATCCAAACCCTTGGTGGGAGCGCCGCCGCGCTCCCAAGCGGTGCACTGTAGCAGTTCGCCACCGGGCCGGCCCTCTCTTAAACTAGTCTTAAAAAAAATAAAAAATATTATTATTGTCATCATCATTTTACAGTCAAAGAAATCAAAGACCAGAAGTTTTTTGCTCAAGATTACATAGTAAGTTAGCAAAACTGGAATCTGAGCATACTCAATCTGATTTCAGAGTCCATGATCCTAATCACTATTTGGGACTTTCAACAAATTGAGTAGAAATATACCAAGTGGAGGCTGAGAGATCTGTTCATTAAGAAAACTAACTATACATTTATAAATTTGGCTAGATACCTATAATAATCAAGGCCTGATTAACTACAATGCTGAGAGATTGGAGTATGTTCTAGCAAAAATTTTTCTGAGTAAAACAGAACCAAATATTTTCTTGATTTTAATCTTTCCTGGAAATTACCTTTAACTGTAACAATACACTTTTTTTTCTTTAAGTATGTTGAACGTATTTCCATCTTTATTTGGTAGATGATCTCTAGGTAACAAAGGCTAACCTTTATAGCACTGAAGACACAGAATATCATAGAAGAATGGGTTAAAAGTATAATGATTGGGCCGGCCCAGTGGCGCACTCAGTAGAGTGCGGCGCTTGGGAGCACAGCGGCGCTCCCGCTGAGGGTTCGGATCCCATATAGAGACTGGTCCGCTCACTGGTTGAGCGCAGTGCGAGCACGACACCGAGGGTTGCGATCCCGTTGCCAGTCGCAGTACGGGCACGACACCGAGGGTTGTGATCTCGTTACCGGTCATGAAAAAAGACAAAAAGGAAAAAAAAAAAAAAAGAAAGTATAATGATCCAAATTACAGTGAACTCAACTTATTACATTACGTTCATTATTATGCCTTTGTAGATGATCCTCCTCTACCTACAATGCCCTTCTAAGTCTTACTGAATAACTCATATTAGTCCTTTAAAATCTGGCTCTTCCCACTTGTAGGAAGCCATCTCAAACTTTCCTTCCTCCTCAAAGATTTAATAACTTTCTCCCCTCTTTACCTTGAACAATTGTATTAAATTGTATTGCAATATGTTTGTTAACATGTTCCTCTTACTAGACTCAGAACTCTTTTGAGACAAAGAAAAACCAAACCAAAACAAAAAAACTGTGTCTTTTTCTCTACACCTAATTACAGAAATGAGTAAGGAAGTGCTAGAAGCATGTTAGTTGGGTGACTGATGAATGCATGAATGAACGAATGAACAGAAGAAATACTTGTTAAAGTGAATAAAACCCTGCTCTTGTTCTATAGTTAGTTGACTTTTTTACCCTTAAAATTAAACATAGAGACACATACACACAAATAAATGAAATTAACTTAAATCTAACTCATTGTGATTTAAAAAGAGGTTGCTCTTTTCTCTATGATCTTCTCCTGCATCCGCACTTTAACTTTCCAACCTGTTATCATTTAGTTAAACAAAATTTCTACTTACTTGAGATTTGTTATTCTCCAATCTTCATTAAAGACCTTCATACTATATATAATAATGTTTACCCACTAATCACTATACATGATTGATTCATGCTCTTTCCCCATTTTCTCAAATGTCAGAGTTATCGGTTTCTTCTTTCAAAAACAATCTCTAGATTCTCTTCATTCAGCCCTGTTAAGCTTATGTCAGCAAATATTTAAACACTGGGGCTTTCATTTTCAGCAGTGCTGAATTTTAAAAACTTTACCTTAAGGAATGTCTCCGCCACATTTCAAATAATGTCATTTACACTAAGAAGCCATGATATAGCTATAATCTGACACACTGTCCTCCTGTGGTCTTAGGGCAAATAAAATTATTTCAATAAGAGTCACTTAGTATTGGGCCGGCCCGGTGGCGCACTCAGTAGAGTACGGCGCACTCAGTAGAGTACGGCGCACTCAGTAGAGTACGGCGCTTGGGAGCGCGGGAGCGCGGCGGCGCTCCTGCCGAGGGTTCGGATCCCATATAGAGACCGGTCCGCTCACTGGTTGAGCGCGGTGCGGGTGCGACACCGAGGGTTGCGATCCCGTTGCCGGTCGCAGTACGGGCGCGACACCGAGGGTTGCGATCCCGTTACCGGTCACGAGAAAAAGACAAAAAGGGAAAAAAAAAAAAAAGAGTCACTTAGTATCAAGTGTGGAAAACAGATTGAACAAAACGTAGAACCAGAAAATCAAGTCAAAGATTCATGACTTATTTATTGTGGGACTATAGTTTAAGATATTAACAAAAGACAAGTTAGCAAAACTTTCACTACTGATGCAAAACTCATTCATCTGAGCTATAATATAACTGTCAGCCTTATGTGGAAGGAAAGAATATATATCTAAATTCTACTTTACTAGCAACCATTTAAAATCTTGTATTCTGATTCATCTTCATAACTCAACTGCAACATTTACTTTCTCTACAATGTTTCTGTTCTTAACAATGCTCTGTGACATGGTTCATACTTAAGTATGCAGCATAAGCAATGGTAGGGATTACCAAATGTCCACACAGAATGTCCACAACTAGAATTGCAAAGTTTGAAACGATGTGCATTTCTTTCTCTTAAATAGCAACTTAATTTTATACCAATTTCAGCTCCTGTTCAACATCACCAGGGCCATTTGATTTCACTGTGGTGACTGCATCCCACTAGAAAATCAAGAGGAATTGAAAACTAGAAAATGTTTTTAGTATTGTGTCACTATGACTAAAAAAACAAAAACAAAAAAATTATAAGAAACACTATTTCTCACTTATGCACTTGAAAAAAGCTGGTAAGCTCTTCTAACATAAGAACTAACTGTCCTAATTTTTCCATGCAAACATCTAAAAGCAGTGATGTGAATTTCTATTTACCTCATTTCTTCTTAGTTAGCAGAGGAAATTCCCTATTGACAGATAATATAGAGTAGAAGTAGCTGGGATAAGTAGTTTAGTTCCAACTATCATCAGATAATTTATTGTAAAAGTTATATAACCCTAACTATGGAGAAATAATTCCTCATTTTAGAATGAAAAAATGTGTATACTAAAGTATTTGTAGAAGAAATGATATAATGTCTGAAAGATTTGCTTCAAAATAAGCAAAGGGAGGAGGAGGGACAGGCTAGCAGATGCAGATATACTGTCATAACTGTGTTAACTTTTGAAGTTGGATGGTGAACACATGAGGGCTCATACTAGTCTCTATTTCGGCATATATTTGAAATTTGCCACATTAAAAAAATGAACAAAATTCAATGAAGCAAAAAGCATACAATCCTGTCATCAACTTGCATATGTCTCAAGGCAAATGACTAAAAACTATAAAAAGCAAAGCAATTAATACTAAAAACAAAATTTCATAGATCCTTCAAATATGAAAAAAGTAGATGTTTGGGCTGAGCCCGTGGCGCACTCAGGAGAGTGCGGCGCTGGGAGCGCAGCAGCGCTCCTGCCGCAGGTTCGGATCCTATATAGGGATGACCAGTGTGCTCACAGCGCTCACTGGCTGAGCGTGGTGCGGCCGGTCTCAAAAAGGACAAAAAAAAAAAAAAAAAAAAGGAGTAGATGTTCAATGAAGGAAATAAAACTCAGAAATAACAATTAGATTATTAGTAAACTTCTGTCTTCGCTTGAAACCATAATTTTAAAATTATGTTAGGTCAACACTACATTCTGCATTAACACTCCGGATGTGGAAGTCACTAAAAAGTGATTTCTAAAATATGAAATATAAGATTAAAATTATTAACTACGGTGACAAATAATAAGCAAGAAAATATAACCTCTTCATATAAACTAACAAACAAAATGTTACCACAACTAATTTTAAGGAAAATGACAAAAGAAACTAGCAGCATATCTCGAAACAAACAAAAATAAACTAGTTGCACTTCTCTCTCTGTGACAGCCAGGTTTAAGATATCTCATGCTGCTGGAAAGGCTGGCATTAAGCAGACCTCACAGCAGATTACAGTAAGGTTGTATATTATCTTTAAAAGACTAAGACCAATATACAAAACTCAAATAACAATATGAAGTTATTTTAACTGGAGACCACCACCTATAAACATAGTAAGACTTCTCCACTGTGTGCAGACAAATCATTTTGGGTGGGAATGAAGAAGGCTAATTCTCTATCAGTAAGGCATGGAGGAAAAATTAGAATAAAGCCATAAGTGGAGCTGCTAATACAATAAAGTCATAGTACCTAGCAAGGAGCTAATACTCTGTATTTTAGAATACAACTCAAGAATAGGACACAAAGGGCCGGCCCGGTGGCACACTGCTACAGTGCCCCGCTTGGGAGCATGGTGGCGCTCCCGCCGAGGGTTCGGATCCCACATACAGACCGGTTCCCGCTCACTGGCTGAGCGAGGTATGGGAACAACACCGAGGGTTGTGATCCCATTGCCGGTCCCGGTCCGGTATGGGCGCGACACTGAGGGTTGCAATCCGTTGCCGGACACGAAAAAAGACAAAAAGGAAAAAAAAAAAAAAAAGAATAGGACACAAAAATCCTTTTCCATTCTTAATTCTTAAATATCCTGTATCATTTTTTGTGATTATTAACACGCATTTTTTAAAGTTGTGAAATATCTGATACACACAAGAGACTATATACACATATGTGCACATATATATACATACCACACACACATTAAGACATATGTTATGAAAAAATAACACCATGAACCTACTACCCATAAAAAAATTACAGAAAATATTTAACTTTTCACAAATTCACATGACATTCATATACAGACGCCATGCCAATATAGAGAAGAGACAATCAGACCATTTGTCACAAGATCTCTCCATTATCTTACTGAATCTGTCATATTAAAACACGTTTCTAAATGTCTTGCTCCTTTTAAAAATGCGGTAATTATTTTTAATTTCCAGTACTAGATTCATGGGTTGTCTGTCAAACAGCTACTGGATTTTACTCCAGAAGGGTATGTATACCCCAAAATGAACTTAACACCTATTTACAAAAACTCACTAGATAAACAAGATGAAGAATAGAACTGATATTTGTCTGTTTCAAATCAACAGTTACTTCTTTTATCCAAAAACATCAGATGATACCAAAACACATTTTTAAGCCACAAACTTGCATATAAAGCGTGAAGACCTTATAGCTTCCTAAGAATGAAAAATGGCAAAAAAACTTTGTAATTAAATGATGAAATCTTAACTTCTAGAATATGCTTCCCTCCTCCTTATCCTTTTTTTTTTCCTTTTTGTCTTTTTTCGTGACCGGTAACGGGATCGCAACCCTCAGTGTCGCGCCCTTACCGCAACCGGCAACGGGATCGCAACCCTTGGTGTCGCGCCTGCACCGCGCTCAACCAGGGAGCGGACCGGTCTCTATATGGGATCCAAACCCTCGGCGGTAGCGCCGCCACACTCCCAAGCACCGCACTCTACCGAGTGCACCACCGGGCCGGCCCCTCCTTATCCTTTTGATAGTCCCTACCATCATACAATTAATAGATCCAATTGGATTAAAATTTCTTCAAGGACAGAGACCATATATTATTCATCTTCATGTCCCTTGCATAGGATTAGCTCAATGTTATAACTAACCAAAGTCCAAAATGAGCTTCAAACCACCTCAGTACCAATGCAAAACTGGAAAAAGACGAGCTTAAGATGCTGAAAAAGAATAAAGCCACAGACACCTATGCTACATTATATTCCCTTATCACCTAATTCAGAATCGTGTACAAACACTGCAGAAATGTTTTCTAAGAATAAAAAGAATTAACACGATCGTAAAGTTCTCTTTACTCTCAACATGCTCAAATACTGTCATAAAATCTTTCACCTTAAACTCATATTAACATCCCCACCTCCCAAACAAAACTTTAGGGGGGAAAAAAGGCTTTCAAATGAGACCTGAATGGGCCAGCCCGTGGCTCACTTAGGAGAGTGTGGTGCTGATAACACCAAGGTCACAGGTTCGGATCCCTATACAGGGATGGCTGGTTAGCTCACTTGGGAGAGCGTTGTGCTGACTACACCAAGTCAAGGGTTAAGATCCCCTTACCAGACATCTTTTGAAAACAAAAACAAAAACAAAAAACAAATGAGACCTGAATATAAATTGGTTCTATTTCATTACAGTTTATGTTCCTGAAACATGCATCATTCATGTGATTGTTCTTATGCTCATTTTTTCACATGAAGGCCCAGTCTGTCTTTCATCAGAATCTGAGGGACAAGTAACCCCAAAAAACTTTAAGAACCACTAATCTAGCATATCAAGAAACATTTTATTTTCCGGAGGAATACAGTTAAGTTAGCTTAATTCAAGCATTCTTCCCATATTCAAAGAGTGGATCCTTACTATAAGATTAGTCTTTCAAAGAAGTCCTTCGGCCCAGCCAAAAAGTCCCAGTATCTACAGGAATACATATCAACAATCCCCAGATCCCAAACACAGTTTACTCATAAATGCCAACAAGGCACACTCTACCACAAACTGGCCACCCTGTCAGACTCTTAAATACTCTTGTATCTACCTTCTATACTAAATTGTCTAGAAGACCTAAATTCCCTCCAAACTGAATAGACTTGGAAGGAATGTTTTTTGGATTCAATTCCACATTGCCTTATTTGCCTCACTTAACTTAATACATATCACTGTCAAGATGATTCCCCTCATATGCACCTAGGCAATTTCAACAGGGACACCTTGATTATTTTCACCCCAAGGTATTCAATAAATATTCATTGAATAAATGAAAGAAGATCCTTCCTCCCATAGACTTAAAGGTAAGCTGTCAGCATCCATGCAACTGCTCTGGTACAAATTAAGCTATGAAAGCCTTGCCTCCCTCAAACATACAAGCTAAAATGCCAAAAATACTCTGCTTCCTCCATCAACACAAAATAATGTGTTTGGATACCCATTTCATACAGGTCAGACTTGCCAAGGACAACCCATGTTCCATACACATGTCTGACATGACCAGCCATATATGCTCCTATCTTTCCAATATACTCAGATTTGCCCACAAAGACCTCCTGAAGCACCAGGATATGCTACTGGATTAGTAATCAAAATATCTGGGTTAGAGTCCCAACTTTGTCACCAATTTAACATGTGACCTTGAAAAAGTTACCTCTTTACCCTTCCATCTCCTATTTTGTAAAGTGGTAGAAAACATACATCTATCATTTTAACAGAAATTTAGGATCACAAAGAAACTGAAAGAGTATTCTGAATAAAAAAAACCTTATTCTATTATAAAACGTTAATATAAATCAACAAAAAAGGTCATCCACTCGTTACAGTCTCGTAGCAATTATCCTGTTAAAGATGTTCTGGGCCTTCACATTTACACAATTCACTCTAACCAAAAGCACAAAATATTCTTAAGACCGCAACTGGCTAGGCCAAGTTTCTCCCCTCCCTGATTCCACACATACATGCTATATTGCCTAAAATACTGCCGTTACTGCTCTTTCCCAACAAGTAATTAGGAGCTCACAATCCCTAAAATACACACACTTATCAACCTATAGGGATCACCCAACATTTAAAAAAAATAAGCTCACTTATAAAGGGAACTCCATTACACTTATACAAACAGAGGCAAACTCTTCCGAAACACTTTCCATCCTTCACATACACACAAACACAGCCGCTATACACCAACAGACCATCTGTCTTCTAGACCAAAAACACCTCTTTCCATGTACAAACCAACCAGTGACATTAAACTTATAAAACACTGAGATCATTCTGTCGTTCCTACATACAATTCAGCTTGTTAGGAACACCACAGCCCTTGTCATACTGGTAAACTATCCTCTAAAGATTATCTCCCCTGCCACTCTTATTCTTTAAAGAGACACTAACTGGACTATGGGGGATGCTATACACAAACTAACCTGACAGGGGAACAGCCGACTCCGCCTCCACTCGCTTACTTTCCTGCCCCCTCCCCCAAGCCAGGAGCCTGCCTGTCAGGGACACCCCTTCACCCCCGCCTGGAGGGACTTCCCGGTAAGCTCAGGATCCCCTTCCCTACTCTCCCCTCCCCCATCCTTACCACCGCTCTCCCGGAGGTCCAGGTCCGGGAGATGACAGTAGCTCCCGGGAAGCCAAGGATTGAGTCACTGAGGGAGTACTTAGGCCTAAAAGCCTGCCCAAACCGTTCTACTCACCGTGTCAGAGGCCGAGGCCGAGAGCGATGAGAGTGCAGGGAAGTGGGGAGGAGGGGGTGGCCGCCAGGCTCCTCCGCTTCCCTTGGTCCACAGAGGATCCCTCCCGCTTGTCAGGAGGTGGCCAGCGGATAAGCGGACTGGCGGAAATGCGAGAGAGGAGAAGGGAAAGGCGTAGGTCTAAAAGGG
The DNA here is from genome assembly GCF_000696425.1 of Galeopterus variegatus. Classification (NCBI taxonomy): domain Eukaryota; kingdom Metazoa; phylum Chordata; class Mammalia; order Dermoptera; family Cynocephalidae; genus Galeopterus; species Galeopterus variegatus. The sequence goes on along the minus strand of NW_007726144.1, from coordinate 1,373,952 downwards.
GGGAAACCGAGGGGAGGCGGGTCCTGCAACCGAGACGGGCATAGTCTCCCCCTCCGCAAAGCGAACCCAAAATGGCGGCGGGAGCGGCGGCGGCGGCGGTAGAGCAGCGGCGGCGGCGGCGGCGGCGGC